>NW_025334589.1:0-156960 GCF_014858855.1 Bufo gargarizans | reverse complement strand
ATAGTGTGCTATACTGTATAGTGCTGCACAGTGCCCATATAGTGCAATAGTGTGCTTATACTGTATAGTGGCTTGCCCAGTGCCATATAGTGCTCCCATGTTACTTATACTGTATAGTGAGGCACAGTGTTCCATATAGTCCATAGTGTGGTCTTATACTGTATAGTGCTGCACAGTGCCCATATATTCCATAGTGTTGCTTATACTGTATAGTAAATGCACAAAGCCCATATAGATCCATATTGTGCTTATACTGTATAGTGCGCACAGTGCCATATAGCGGCCATAGTGTGCTTATACTGTTAAGTGATGCACAGTGCCCATATAGTGCCATAGTGTGCTTATACTGTAATAGTGCTGCACAGTGCCCATATAGTGCCATAGTGTGCTTTACTGTATAGTGCTGCACAGTGCCCATATAGTGCCATAGTGTGCTTATACTGTATAGTGCTGCACAGTGCCCATATAGTGCCATAGTGTGCTTATACTGTATAGTGCTGCACAGTGCCCATATAGTGCCATAGTGTGCTTATACTGTATAGTGCTGCACAGTGCCCATATAGTGCCATAGTGTGCTTATACTGTATAGTGCTGCACAGTGCCCATATAGTGCCATAGTGTGCTTATACTGTATAGTGCTGCACAGTGCCCATATAGTGCCATAGTGTGCTTATACTGTATAGTGCTGCACAGTGCCCATATAGTGCCATAGTGTGCTTATACTGTATAGTGCTGCACAGTGCCCATATAGTGCCATAGTGTGCTTATACTGTATAGTGCTGCACAGTGCCCATATAGTGCCATAGTGTGCTTATACTGTATAGTGCTGCACAGTGCCCATATAGTGCCATAGTGTGCTTATACTGTATAGTGCTGCACAGTGCCCATATAGTGCCATAGTGTGCTTATACTGTATAGTGCTGCACAGTGCCCATATAGTGCCATAGTGTGCTTATACTGTATAGTGCTGCACAGTGCCCATATAGTGCCATAGTGTGCTTATACTGTATAGTGCTGCACAGTGCCCATATAGTGCCATAGTGTGCTTATACTGTATAGAGCTGCACAGTGCCCATATAGTGCCATAGTGTGCTTATACTGTATAGTGCTGCACAGTGCCCATATAGTGCCATAGTGTGCTTATACTGTATAGTGCTGCACAGTGCCCATATAGTGCCATAGTGTGCTTATACTGTATAGTGCTGCACAGTGCCCATATAGTGCCATAGTGTGCTTATACTGTATAGTGCTGCACAGTGCCCATATAGTGCCATAGTGTGCTTATACTGTATAGTGCTGCACAGTGCCCATATAGTGCCATAGTGTGCTTATACTGTATAGTGCTGCACAGTGCCCATATAGTGCCATAGTGTGCTTATACTGTATAGTGCTGCACAGTGCCCATATAGTGCCATAGTGTGCTTATACTGTATAGTGCTGCACAGTGCCCATATAGTGCCATAGTGTGCTTATACTGTATAGTGCTGCACAGTGCCCATATAGTGCCATAGTGTGCTTATACTGTATAGTGCTGCACAGTGCCCATATAGTGCCATAGTGTGCTTATACTGTATAGTGCTGCACAGTGCCCATATAGTGCCATAGTGTGCTTATACTGTATAGTGCTGCACAGTGCCCATATAGTGCCATAGTGTGCTTATACTGTATAGTGCTGCACAGTGCCCATATAGTGCCATAGTGTGCTTATACTGTATAGTGCTGCACAGTGCCCATATAGTGCCATAGTGTGCTTATACTGTATAGTGCTGCACAGTGCCCATATAGTGCCATAGTGTGCTTATACTGTATAGTGCTGCACAGTGCCCATATAGTGCCATAGTGTGCTTATACTGTATAGTGCTGCACAGTGCCCATATAGTGCCATAGTGTGCTTATACTGTATAGTGCTGCACAGTGCCCATATAGTGCCATAGTGTGCTTATACTGTATAGTGCTGCACAGTGCCCATATAGTGCCATAGTGTGCTTATACTGTATAGTGCTGCACAGTGCCCATATAGTGCCATAGTGTGCTTATACTGTATAGATGCTGCACAGTGCCCATATAGTGCCATAGTGTGCTTATACTGTATAGTGCTGCACAGTGCCCATATAGTGCCATAGTGTGCTTATACTGTATAGTGCTGCACAGTGCCCATATAGTGCCATAGTGTGCTTATACTGTATAGTGCTGCACAGTGCCCATATAGTGCCATAGTGTGCTTATACTGTATAGTGCTGCACAGTGCCCATATAGTGCCATAGTGTGCTTATACTGTATAGTGCTGCACAGTGCCCATATAGTGCCATAGTGTGCTTATACTGTATAGTGCTGCACAGTGCCCATATAGTGCCATAGTGTGCTTATACTGTATAGTGCTGCACAGTGCCCATATAGTGCCATAGTGTGCTTATACTGTATAGTGCTGCACAGTGCCCATATAGTGCCATAGTGTGCTTATACTGTATAGTGCTGCACAGTGCCCATATAGTGCCATAGTGTGCTTATACTGTATAGTGCTGCACAGTGCCCATATAGTGCCATAGTGTGCTTATACTGTATAGTGCTGCACAGTGCCCATATAGTGCCATAGTGTGCTTATACTGTATAGTGCTGCACAGTGCCCATATAGTGCCATAGTGTGCTTATACTGTATAGTGCTGCACAGTGCCCATATAGTGCCATAGTGTGCTTATACTGTATAGTGCTGCACAGTGCCCATATAGTGCCATAGTGTGCTTATACTGTATAGTGCTGCACAGTGCCCATATAGTGCCATAGTGTGCTTATACTGTATAGTGCTGCACAGTGCCCATATAGTGCCATAGTGTGCTTATACTGTATAGTGCTGCACAGTGCCCATATAGTGCCATAGTGTGCTTATACTGTATAGTGCTGCACAGTGCCCATATAGTGCCATAGTGTGCTTATACTGTATAGTGCTGCACAGTGCCCATATAGTGCCATAGTGTGCTTATACTGTATAGAGCTGCACAGTGCCCATATAGTGCCATAGTGTGCTTATACTGTATAGTGCTGCACAGTGCCCATATAGTGCCATAGTGTGCTTATACTGTATAGTGCTGCACAGTGCCCATATAGTGCCATAGTGTGCTTATACTGTATAGTGCTGCACAGTGCCCATATAGTGCCATAGTGGGCTTATACTGTAGTGCTGCACAGTGCCATATAGTGCCATAGTGTGCTTATACTGTATAGTGCTGCACAGTGCCCATATAGTGCCATAGTGTGCTTATACTGTATAGTGCTGCACAGTGCCCATATAGTGCCATAGTGTGCTTATACTGTATAGTGCTGCACAGTGCCCATATAGTGCCATAGTGTGCTTATACTGTATAGTGCTGCACAGTGCCCATATAGTGCCATAGTGTGCTTATACTGTATAGTGCTGCACAGTGCCCATATAGTGCCATAGTGTGCTTATACTGTATAGTGCTGCACAGTGCCCATATAGTGCCATAGTGTGCTTATACTGTATAGTGCTGCACAGTGCCCATATAGTGCCATAGTGTGCTTATACTGTATAGTGCTGCACAGTGCCCATATAGTGCCATAGTGTGCTTATACTGTATAGTGCTGCACAGTGCCCATATAGTGCCATAGTGTGCTTATACTGTATAGTGCTGCACAGTGCCCATATAGTGCCATAGTGTGCTTATACTGTATAGTGCTGCACAGTGCCCATATAGTGCCATAGTGTGCTTATACTGTATAGTGCTGCACAGTGCCCATATAGTGCCATAGTGTGCTTATACTGTATAGAGCTGCACAGTGCCCATATAGTGCCATAGTGTGCTTATACTGTATAGTGCTGCACAGTGCCCATATAGTGCCATAGTGTGCTTATACTGTATAGTGCTGCACAGTGCCATATAGTGCCATAGTGTGCTTATACTGTATAGTGCTGCACAGTGCCCATATAGTGCCATAGTGTGCTTATACTGTATAGTGCTGCACAGTGCCCATATAGTGCCATAGTGTGCTTATACTGTATAGTGCTGCACAGTGCCCATATAGTGCCATAGTGTGCTTATACTGTATAGTGCTGCACAGTGCCCATATAGTGCCATAGTGTGCTTATACTGTATAGTGCTGCACAGTGCCCATATAGTGCCATAGTGTGCTTATACTGTATAGTGCTGCACAGTGCCCATATAGTGCCATAGTGTGCTTATACTGTATAGTGCTGCACAGTGCCCATATAGTGCCATAGTGTGCTTATACTGTATAGTGCTGCACAGTGCCCATATAGTGCCATAGTGTGCTTATACTGTATAGTGCTGCACAGTGCCCATATAGTGCCATAGTGTGCTTATACTGTATAGTGCTGCACAGTGCCCATATAGTGCCATAGTGTGCTTATACTGTATAGTGCTGCACAGTGCCCATATAGTGCCATAGTGTGCTATACTGTATAGAGCTGCACAGTGCCCATATAGTGCCATAGTGTGCTTATACTGTATAGTGCTGCACAGGTGTCCATATAGTGCCATAGTGTGCTTATACTGTATAGCTGCACAGTGCCCATATAGTGCCATAGTGTGCTTATACTGTATAGTGCTGCACAGTGCCCATATAGTGCCATAGTGTGGCTTATACTGTATAGATGCTGCACAGTGCCCATATAGTGCCATAGTTGTGCTTATACTGTATAGATGCTGCACAGTGCCCATATAGTGCCATAGTGTGCTTATACTGTATAGATGCTGCACAGTGCCCATATAGTGCCATAGTGTGCTTATACTGTATAGATGCTGCACAGTGCCCATATAGTGCCATAGTGTGCTTATACTGTATAGTGCTGCACAGTGCCATATAGTGCCATAGTGTGCTTATACTGTATAGAGCTGCACAGTGCCCATATAGTGCCATAGTGTGCTTATACTGTATAGTGCTGCACAGTGCCCATATAGTGCCATAGTGTGCGTATACTGTATAGTGCTGCACAGTGCCCATATAGTGCCATAGTGTGCTTATACTGTATAGAGCTGCACAGTGCCCATATAGTGCCATAGTGTGCTTATACTGTATAGTGCTGCACAGTGCCCATATAGTGCCATAGTGTGCTTATACTGTATAGTGCTGCACAGTGTCCCATATAGTGCCATAGTGTGCTTATACTGTATAGAGCTGCACAGTGCCCATATAGTGCCATAGTGTGCTTATACTGTATAGTGCTGCACAGTGCCCATATAGTGCCATAGTGTGCGTTATACTGTATAGAGCTGCACAGTGCCCATATAGTGCCATAGTGTGCTTATACTGTATAGTGCTGCACAGTGCCCATATAGTGCCATAGTGTGCTTATACTGTATAGTGCTGCACAGTGCCCATATAGTGCCATAGTGTGCTTATACTGTATAGAGCTGCACAGTGTCCATATAGTGCCATAGTGTGCTTATACTGTATAGTGCTGCACAGTGCCCATATAGTGCCATAGTGTGCTTATACTGTATAGTGCTGCACAGTGCCCATATAGTGCCATAGTGTGCTTATACTGTATAGTGCTGCACAGTGCCCATATAGTGCCATAGTGTGCTTATACTGTATAGGCTGCACAGTGCCCATATAGTGCCATAGTGTGCTTATACTGTATAGTGCTGCACAGTGCCCATATAGTGCCATAGTGTGCTTATACTGTATAGAGCTGCACAGTGCCCATATAGTGCCATAGTGTGCTTATACTGTATAGAGCTGCACAGTGCCCATATAGTGCCATAGTGTGCTTATACTGTATAGATGCTGCACAGTGCCCATATAGTGCCATAGTGTGCTTATACTGTATAGTGCTGCACAGTGCCCATATAGTGCCATACTGTAGTGCCCATATAGTGCCATAGTGTGCTTATACTGTATAGGCTGCACAGTGCCCATATAGTGCCATAGTGTGCTTATACTGTATAGAGCTGCACAGTGCCCATATAGTGCCATAGTGTGCTTATACTGTATAGTGCTGCACAGTGTCCCATATAGTGCCATAGTGTGCTTATACTGTATAGTGCTGCACAGTGCCCATATAGTGCCATAGTGTGCTTATACTGTATAGTGCTGCACAGTGCCCATATAGTGCCATAGTGTGCTTATACTGTATAGTGCTGCACAGTGCCATATAGTGCCATAGTGTGCTTATACTGTATAGTGCTGCACAGTGCCCATATAGTGCCATAGTGTGCTTATACTGTATAGAGCTGCACAGTGCCCATATAGTGCCATAGTGTGCTTATACTGTATAGTGCTGCACAGTGCCCATATAGTGCCATAGTGTGCTTATACTGTATAGTGCTGCACAGTGTCCCATATAGTGCCATAGTGTGCTTATACTGTATAGTGCTGCACAGTGCCCATATAGTGCCATAGTGTGCTTATACTGTATAGTGCTGCACAGTGCCCATATAGTGCCATAGTGTGCTTATACTGTATAGTGCTGCACAGTGCCATATAGTGCCATAGTGTGCTTATACTGTATAGAGCTGCACAGTGCCCATATAGTGCCATAGTGTGCTTATACTGTATAGTGCTGCACAGTGCCCATATAGTGCCATAGTGTGCTTATACTGTATAGTGCTGCACAGTGCCCATATAGTGCCATAGTGTGCTTATACTGTATAGTGCTGCACAGTGCCCATATAGTGCCATAGTGTGCTTATACTGTATAGTGCTGCACAGTGCCATATAGTGCCATAGTGTGCTTATACTGTATAGTGCTGCACAGTGCCCATATAGTGCCATAGTGTGCTTATACTGTATAGTGCTGCACAGTGCCCATATAGTGCCATAGTGTGCTTATACTGTATAGTGCTGCACAGTGCCCATATAGTGCCATAGTGTGCTTATACTGTATAGTGCTGCACAGTGCCCATATAGTGCCATAGTGTGCTTATACTGTATAGTGCTGCACAGTGCCCATATAGTGCCATAGTGTGCTTATACTGTATAGAGCTGCACAGTGCCCATATAGTGCCATAGTGTGCTTATACTGTATAGTGCGCACAGTGCCCATATAGTGCCATAGTGTGCTTATACTGTATAGTGCTGCACAGTGCCCATATAGTGCCATAGTGTGCTTATACTGTATAGTGCTGCACAGTGCCCATATAGTGCCATAGTGTGCTTATACTGTATAGTGCTGCACAGTGCCCATATAGTGCCATAGTGTGCTTATACTGTATAGTGCTGCACAGTGCCCATATAGTGCCATAGTGTGCTTATACTGTATAGTGCTGCACAGTGTCCATATAGTGCCATAGTGTGCTTATACTGTATAGAGCTGCACAGTGCCCATATAGTGCCATAGTGTGCTTATACTGTATAGTGCTGCACAGTGCCCATATAGTGCCATAGTGTGCTTATACTGTATAGTGCTGCACAGTGCCCATATAGTGCCATAGTGTGCTTATACTGTATAGTGCTGCACAGTGCCCATATAGTGCCATAGTGTGCTTATACTGTATAGTGCTGCACAGTGTCCATATAGTGCCATAGTGTGCTTATACTGTATAGTGCTGCACAGTGCCCATATAGTGCCATAGTGTGCTTATACTGTATAGTGCTGCACAGTGCCCATATAGTGCCATAGTGTGCTTATACTGTACAGAGCTGCACAGTGCCCATATAGTGCCATAGTGTGCTTATACTGTATAGTACTGCACAGTGCCCATATAGCGCCATATTGTGCTTATACTGTATAGAGCTGCACAGTGCCCATATAGTGCCATAGTGTGCTTATACTGTATACTGCTGCACAGTGCCCATATAGTGCCATAGTGTGCTTATACTGTATAGTGCTGCACAGTGTCCATATAGTGCCATAGTGTGCTTATACTGTATAGTGCTGCACAGTGTCCATATAGTGTCATAGTGTGCTTATACTGTATAGAACTGCACAGTGTCCATATAGAGCCATAGTGTGCTTATACTGTATACTGCTGCACAGTGTCCATATAGTGCCATAGTGTGCTTATACTGTATAGTGCTGCACAGTGCCCATATAGTGCCCTAGTGTGCTTATACTGTATAGTGCTGCACAGTGCCCATATAGTGCCATAGTGTGCTTATACTGTATAGTGCTGCACAGTGCCCATATAGTGCCATAGTGTGCTTATACTGTATAGTGCTGCACAGTGTCCATATAGTGCCCTAGTGTGCTTATACTGTATAGTGCTGCACAGTGCCCATATAGTGCCCTAGTGTGCTTATACTGTATAGTGCTGCACAGTGCCCATATAGTGCCATAGTGTGCTTATACTGTATAGAACTGCACAGTGTCCATATAGTGCCATAGTGTGCTTATACTGTATAGAGCTGCACAGTGTCCATATAGTGCCATAGTGTGCTTATACTGTATAGTGCTGCACAGTGCCCATATAGTGCCCTAGTGTGCTTATACTGTATAGTGCTGCACAGTGCCCATATAGTACCATAGTGTGCTTATACTGTATAGTGCTGCACAGTGCCCATATAGTGCCATAGTGTGCTTATACTGTATAGTGCTGCACAGTGCCCATATAGTGCCATAGTGTGCTTATACTGTACAGAGCTGCACAGTGCCCATATAGTGCCATAGTGTGCTTATACTGTATAGAACTGCACAGTGTCCATATAGAGCCATAGTGTGCTTATACTGTATACTGCTGCACAGTGTCCATATAGTGCCATAGTGTGCTTATACTGTATAGTGCTGCACAGTGCCCATATAGTGCCCTAGTGTGCTTATACTGTATAGTGCTGCACAGTGCCCATATAGTGCCATAGTGTGCTTATACTGTATAGTGCTGCACAGTGCCCATATAGTGCCCTAGTGTGCTTATACTGTATAGTGCTGCACAGTGCCCATATAGTGCCATAGTGTGCTTATACTGTATAGAACTGCACAGTGTCCATATAGTGCCATAGTGTGCTTATACTGTATAGAGCTGCACAGTGTCCATATAGTGCCATAGTGTGCTTATACTGTATAGTGCTGCACAGTGCCCATATAGTGCCATAGTGTGCCCATACTACACTGCTGTATATACTATATATCTGTACACACTACATCTATTATACCTCATA
This sequence comes from Bufo gargarizans, assembly GCF_014858855.1. Classification (NCBI taxonomy): domain Eukaryota; kingdom Metazoa; phylum Chordata; class Amphibia; order Anura; family Bufonidae; genus Bufo; species Bufo gargarizans. Next base: position 147,888 of record NW_025334589.1, on the reverse strand, counting down.
CCTCACATATCAGTACACTGCTGTATATACTATATATCTGTACACACTACATCTATTATACCTCGTACCTCACATATCAGTACACTGCTGTATATACTATATATAATAATAATCTTTATTTATAGCGCCAACATATTCCGCAGCGCCTTACAGTTCAGGGGTTCATGTACAAACAGTCATAAATAAAATAGCAACAGACAAGTCGATTATTACAACAAGAGGAACGAGGGCCCTGCTCGCAAGAGCTTACAATCTATGAGGGGATAGGGGTGACACAAAAGGTAGAAGTGCTTGATATGTACGACAGTCCAGCCATCTTGGGAGAATAGGGGAGCAGATATAAAGCCACATGAGCCGGTCAGCAGCCGATATACGCATTGCTTCTGGGTGCAGTGGAGGCTCCGCTTCAGGGAAGGATAAATGGGCCATGGGAGGTTAGATCAAGGGAGGTGATCGGCCGCCCTGAAAAGATGTGTTTTTAACAAACACTTAAAACTGTGCAAGTTGTGATTAAGCCTGATTTCTAGGGGTAGTGCATTCCAGAGAACCGGTGCAGTTCGGGAGAAATCTTGGAGCCGGAAGAGGTTCCGATTTTTGTGGAAGCCATCCTACCTGTGCTCTCCACAGTGCTGCACGCCTTACACCTCCTCCTCATCTCTGTCTACCATCCTACCCGTGCTCTCCACAGTGCTGCACCCCCTACATCTCCTCCTCATCTCTGTCTACCATCCTACCCGTGCTCTCCACAGTGCTGCACCCCCTACATCTCCTCCTCATCTCTGTCTACCACCCTACCCATGCTCTCCACAGTGCTGCACCCCCTATATCTCCTCATCTGTCTACCATCCTACCTGTGCTCTCCACAGTGCTGCACCCCCTACATCTCCTCCTCATCTCTGTCTACCATCCTACCCGTGCTCTTCACAGTGCTGCACCTCCTACATCTCCTCCTCATCTCTGTCTACCATCTTACCTGTGCCCTCCACAGTGCTGCACCTCCTACATCTCCTCCTCATCTCTGTCTACCATCCTACCCGTGCTCTCCACAGTGCTACACCCCCTACATCTCCTCCTCATCTCTGTCTACCATCCTACCCGTGCTCTCCACAGTGCTGCACCCACTACATCTCCTCCTCATCTCTGTCTACCACCCTACCCGTGCTCTCCACAGTGCTGCACCCCCTACATCTCCTCCTCATCTCTGTCTACCACCCTACCCATGCTCTCCACAGTGCTGCACCTCCTACATCTCCTCCTCATCTCTGTCTACCACCCTACCCATGCTCTCCACAGTGCTGCACCCCATACATCTCCTCCTCATCTCTGTCTACCATCCTACCTGTGCTCTCCACAGTGCTGCACCACCTACATCTCCTCCTCATCTCTGTCTACCACCCTACCCATGCTCTCCACAGTGCTGCACCCCCTACATCTCCTCCTCATCTCTGTCTACCACCCTACCCATGCTCTCCACAGTGCTGCACCCCATACATCTCCTCCTCATCTCTGTCTACCATCCTACCTGTGCTCTCCACAGTGCTACACCCCCTACATCTCCTCCTCATCTCTGTCTACCATCCTACCCGTGCTCTCCACAGTGCTGCACCTCCTATATCTCCTCCTCATCTGTCTACCATCCTACCCGTGCTCTCCACAGTGCTGCACCACCTACATCTCCTCCTCATCTCTGTCTACCATCCTACCCGTGCTCTCCACAGTGCTGCACCTCCTATATCTCCTCCTCATCTGTCTACCATCCTACCCGTGCTCTCCACAGTGCTGCACCACCTACATCTCCTCCTCATCTCTGTCTACCATCCTACCCGTGCTCTCCACAGTGCTGCACCTCCTACATCTCCTCCTCTGGATCCGCAAACACACATTTTTCCAGTTTAGCGTACAATTTATTCTCCCGCAGGATGAGCAAGACCTGACGTAGATGGTCCTTATGAGTTTTGAAATCAGGAGAAAAAATCTAAAATGTCATCCAAATACACTAATACAAATTTCCCCATTAAATGATAAAAAATGCTGTTCACAAAATGCTGAAAGACGGCTGGAGCATTCATCAAACCAAAAGGCATAACCAAATTCTCAAAATGGCCCTCAGGGGTATTGAAGGCCGTCTTCCATTCGTCCCCTTCTCTGACCCTGACCAGGTTGTATGCCCCTCTTAGATCCAACTTGGAAAAAACTTTAGCCCCAACAACCTGGTTAAACAGGTCCGGGATCAGAGGAAGCGGATAAGGGTCGCGAATTGTGATACTGTTCAGCTCCCTGAAATCCAGACAAGGTCTTAAAGAACCATCTTTTTTCTTAACAAAGAAAAAACCAGCGGCAACAGGTGACTTCGAGGGTCGTATGTGTCCCTTTCTCAGACTCTCAGAGATATAAGCACGCATAGCGACCCTTTCAGGTTGGGAGAGATTGTATAAACGAGATTTTGGCAGCTTGGCGCCTGGGATGAGATTAATAGGACAATCGTACTCCCTGTGCGGGGGCAAATCCTGAACTCCACTCTCAGAGAAGACATCCGAAAATTCAGAGAGAAAAGATGGTACAGTCTTAGTAGAAACCTCAGAAACAGATGTCGTGAGACAATTCTCTCTGCAAAAGTCACTCCAACCATTTATTTGCCTCGCTTGCCAATCAATGGTGGGGTTATGTTTAGTGAGCCAGGGTAGCCCCAACACTAGAGGAGTAGGCAACCCGCTTAGGGGTCACAATCAAACGGATATTGTGAACTATGTCCTTTAACGATTTCTGAGAAAGTGGAACGGAATCAATAGCAAAAACAGGAATATCCTTTTCCAAAGTGCACACCTGGAAACCATGAGTTATAGCAAATTGATTATCAATGAGATTGACAGCTGCTCCACTATCTACAAAAATCTCACAAAAGATGTTCTTGCTCTCTAGCACCACCCTGGCAGGTAGGACAAAACGGGAACTACAAGCAAACGGAAAAGCTTCAATTTCCGCATCAACCTTGCCAATAGTAACAGATGGAACGTTTTTAGAGGATTTTTTTCTTTTTGTTTCTTTATTACTCTCAAAAAACTGCCTGAATCTCCTAGAGCAGTGGTTCTCAACCTTTCTAAAGCCGTGACCCCTTAATACAATTCCTCATGTTGTGGTGACCCCCAACCATTACATTTTTTTCCTTGCTACTTTATAACTAATTTTGCTACTGTTATGAATTGTAATGTAAATATCTGATATGCAGGATGTATTTTTATTGCTACAAATTGAACATAATTAAAGCAGAATAATTAATCACAAAGACAAAATGTTGGGTACCCCTCAAATAAATAAATCAGTGGTGCTTCAAGTCCCCCCCAAATAAATAAATCAGAAGTGCTCAGGGTCCCCCAAATAAATAAATCAGCGGTGCTTCATGTCCCCCCAAATAAATGAAGCCTTGCTCAGCCAAATAATAAAAATAAAATTAGCCAGGCTCAGCCAGGCTCAATTAAATCATTGGTGGCAGTGGTTCTCAGCGGCGGTGTCATTAACGAAAAAACTCGGACCTCAGCAGACAGGCGGCCCGACTTACCCGTCCAGACGTCAGGCTCCTTCAAGCACAGGCAGTGATAGGACATCACTTCCTGTGCGCGAGGATAAGGGGCCGCTGCCATTGTGCGGGCGACCCACAATAGGAAGCCTCAGGCGACCCCCCGGAAAGGGCCGATCGACCCCCAAAGGGGTCGCGACCCCTAGGTTGAGAACCACTGTCCTAGAGGGATAAACATTTGCCAAATGATTTATACCTCCACAACAGAAACAAACCTTCCTATGAATGCTGAATCTTCTATTGTTCGAGGCAAGCAAACCCAGCTGCATGGGCTCCTGCTCAGAGGGGATTGAGAGAGACTGAGACCCCTGCGCACAGAACGGGACCGCTGCACTGTCCTGGGACTGAGTATGACAGGAAGGGAGACATCTCTCCTCTCTCTCTAAGACGCCTGTCAATACGAACGGCCCGAGACATAGCAGAGTCCAAGGGAGTAGGTCTCTCATGAAAGGCAAATGCATCTTTCAATCCCTCTGAAAGACCATGGCAAAATTGACTTCGGAGTGCAGCATCATTCCAACCAGTATCAGCTGCCCATCTCCGAAATTCTGAGCAGTATATCTCTGCGGACTGTTTACCCTGGCATAATAGACGTAGTCTAGACTAGCCAGAGCAATACGATCCGGATCATCATATATCTAACCCAGGGCTAAAAAGAATTCATCCACTGAACAGAGGGGCCGTGCCCCCACCGGCAGCGAAAAGGCCCAGGACTGAGCGTTATCCCTGAGCAGCGAGATGATGATCCCCACCCTCCGTTCCTCATCACCAGAGGAATGGGGAAGAAGGCGAAAATGGAGTTTGCAAGCCTCTCTAAAACGAACAAAATTCTCACTACCCCGGAGAACGTATCCGGGAGCGAGATCTTAGGCTCAGAACAAACTCCATGAACGCCAGCTGAACCGGTCACTTGAAACTGAGAAACAGTTTTACGGAGATCTGCTACCTCCAATGAAAGACCCTGCATGCGTTCAGTCAAAAGTGAAACCGGATCCATGCTTGAGACGGTTTTGGCGGTTTATAATGTCACGGAAGGTGTACAGGAAACTAGAAGACACAAATGAAGATCCAACTGACTTGATCCAAAACTAAGGAACAGGAGGGTAAGCCCTGTAAGAGCCCTGGCTCTCTCCCTAACTGCTCAGCCTATGCAAAAGTCTCAATGGTAGAAAATTGCATATCCTCGTTCCTCGACTGTATGCACCTGAACACCCTATAATAGTGAGGGGACACGACCACCGGCTCCCTACACTCAATACGGAGGGAGTCAGGGTCACCTAGGATCAAGCCCACAGGCAAACAGAAATAAAGAAAACAGACTTATCTTGTGGATGCAGCAGTAACAGCTTCTAGCATCAGCACACTCCAGGAAGTTGTATAAACCGCAAAGTGATGCAGTATGGGAGGGGATTTAAAGGGATGCAATCAGTGCAACTACATGACAGCTGAGAGAGGCTAACAAGATGAGAAAACAAAAGCAAAACAAAAGGAACCTCAAGGAGGAGGTTCTGAAGAACGTCTGTCAGAGCTTCTCAGATGTCTGGTGGTGACATCCACATTATCAGGATAGAACCTACACTGACTATCTGTATTATATATATCAGCTAACTAAGTAACTAACTAATGTAAGGACACAGTAAAGCACAGAGCCAGGGGCGTAGCTATAGGGGATGCAGAGGTAGCAGTCCCTACCGGGCCCAGGAGCCTGAGGGGCCCCAAAGACCCTTGTACCACATGAGAAGACACCTATTTTATAGGAGGTGCATGCTGGTCAAGTTACACCTCTGGCTGGAGGGAAGGGGTTAGGTCAAGAATTTGGCATGAGGGGGTGCAGTTAAAATTTTTGCTTCAGGCAGCAGGAAGGCAATGTGCTACCCTTCCCCTGGCCACAAAGCAATAAGGGATGGGGGGCCCAAGCTAAACTCTTGCACTAGGGCCCATGAACCTTTAGCTACGCCCCTGCACAGAGCACAGCAATGTCACTGCTGTCTCTCAGAACTCCATAAAACTACAGAAGATGGCTGCTGGGGAGGGTCTTATATAGTAAGGGGGAGGGGCAGCTTTCCTATTGGTTGCTAGGGATGTTGCTAAGCTCAGACAGAGACATTGCAGCCTTCTCATTGGCCCACAAGAAGCAGGGAGGGATCATGGGTTCAGATGAAACAAAATCTAGAATATTTGAGACTACAAATATATGGCGCTATATTCTAAATATTCGCAAATTCTCAAAGTTCCGATATTTGCGATTAATATTCACGCCCAACACTAAATAGTCCCTCTTCTGTCAAAATTCCTTCCACCTGTTATACCTGTTCCTAGGAAAGCTGGGTGACAACCAATATGAGCGGCCTTATGACTACTGCCCCTATGCAGTTGTCAGGTACCTTTTTTAGGCCTTTGCCTAGTCATGACGCTGGGGTAATGGTAAAGGGCATCTGTCAGCAGTTCTGTCGCTATGACACCGGCTGACCTGTCACACTGTGCTCCTGGCAGCTGAAGGCGTCTGTGTTGGTGCCATGTTCATATGTGCCGCATTGCTGGGAAAATGATCTTTAATATGTACAAATGAGCTTCTAGGAGCAACGGGGGCGTTACCATTACACTTAGAGGCTCTGCTCTCTCTGCAACTGCCGACCCCTCTGCACTTTGATTGACAGGACCAGGCAGCAAAAGCATCATCATGCCTGATCCTGTCCATCAAAGTGCAGAGGGCGCGGCAGATGTAGAGAGAGCAGAGCCTCTAAGTGTAATGGTAACGCCCCCGTTGCTCCTAGAGGCTCATTAGAAGATATGAACATGGGACCAACACAGGCGCCGTCAGCTGCCAAGTGCACATGTAACAGGTCAGCCGGTGTCATAGGGACAGAACTGCTGACAGACACCATTTAATGCTGCCACTCAGGACTCCAGAGAAGCTGACATACCCTTATTGGTTGTCACCCAGCTTTCCTGGTATCAGATAAAACTATTATACACCGGATTATATGAGTCCTTGCTCCTACATAGGGGTTGTAGAGTCTTGAGTCCTAATTAAGACAGGAACAGAAGCCCGAATTACCCCCCCCCCCCCAGTTGCATAAATATATGTACCCCCCCACGAATAACAAAATTCCCACAGACGGAGCCACATCTCAGAGCAGAAATAATAATTCTTCTCTACGCCTTTCATCTCTGAATGCAAAACCTTATCAGCATCACCCAGCATCTCCCAAACAAGCACAGCGCGGCGAATAAATACACATTAGCGGCGGCCGCGCTCACGCCGAACAGCCGGAAGGAACACGACTTGAATCTCTTGAGATGGAACTTGCATGGTAAGTAAATATAAATAATGGATCGTCTCTTCTCCAGATTATTTGTATTCATCTTTGTCATAATCGCCCCCTCCCCCCTCCCCCTGCGTCCACAGAAGTCTTTATTAAATGACAATTGGCCCTCGGCGGAGAGCGGCCGGTCCGAGGCGAAATAATTACAGGCCTCGAATTCCTGCAGCTAATAATGTACTGAGATCTGGAGTCGATAAGAAATCGGCGCCATAAATACGGCCGGTGCCGCTAATTTGCTGCATTGTGGGAGTCGTCAAAGTTTCCGAAAGCTCGGGATTAAGGAATGCAAAAAAAAAAAACCTGCAGATTGATTCTCTTGAGTGACAATTTTGACTCGCAGTTTTCTGCCATTAGTTCCGGTGACATTTCCATTCTGTTCGCTGGAAATATATTAGCGCTAAACAGATGCAGAGGAATAATTCTTTCCCGCGCGTCGGGGACGCTTTAATCTTGCGGGATCTGACACGGTTTCATCTTGGCATATCGTCATGTAGAAATAATGACATCCTCGTTCAATGTCTTTAGCATCTATTCAAATCTTGTTAAAACACGAGTAAAATGGAGCAGAACAGGATTCACGTTATAAATTCATCATTATCAGGAATTTTTTTTCTTTTTCCCACGGAAGCCAAGAAGTGTCACATGTAACGGCTGATGGATCCTTCCCCGGATTACCTGCGTGTGTCATCCCCACCGCAGGAACAACTGGGCCTCCAGACGTTTCTCATGATTTATACAAGCCTCATGGGTCTAACTATATATAGAGGGGGACTCAATAAAATGCTGTCTTTTTTTTTTTTTTTAATTGAATTACACTTTTTTTAATTGACATGTTATTTGATTTTCTTGTATTATTTTAAATTTACTCATTTTTATTTATTTTTATTATTTTTTTATTGATTTAATGTAGTCATTTAATTTATTTATTTATCTTATTTATTTACTTAACCAGTTGCAGTCCAGGTGATTTTCATCGCCAGACACAATTTAATTATATTTATTTTTTTTTAACTACATTCAGGTTACAAAGTAATATATATTTTTTTCGAATTTGGTAATAGAAATGATTTTTGTAGATATAATTCTTTTGTAGGTGATGCTACGGTAAATGTTTTTTCAGTTATTTTTTATTTTAGATTGGTTTTATATATATGTGGGAAAATCTAAAAAGGAGAGTCTTTTTTTCACTTTTTCTAGCCCAAAGCCCAACTAAAATACTTTTTTAAATGATGTCCCCATTCTACTAGTTTTATATTTATGTACATAGTATATAGTTTACTGTCACAGGGGTGACTAGTAGTTGCATTTTGGGCTGTGTGTAGTGATAAAGTTTTTGCTTTTTTACATTTTGTTTTAATTTTTTGTTTCATTTTTGTTGTTATTAATATTCTTTTATTTTACACTGAAAAGACCATACAAGACTTTTTTGTTACACTTTTTTTATTGCTGATTTCCCCTGTAACTGGGGAGTAATAATACTACTACTAATATGAATAAGAGTTAGGGTACTTTCACATTAGCGGCAGGATCCGTCCTGCCGCTAGTTCACGTGTGCCCCCCGGACTGCCGCTCCATCCCCATTGGCTATAATGGGGAGGGGGCGGAGTTCTGGTTGCGGCACGACTATCACACTGCGAGAGGCAGCCGGACTAAAAGTACTGCATGTAGTCCCCTGCCGCTAGTGTGAAACTAGCCTTAATAAACACATAAATTATTATTACTAGTAGCATTATATATAATGTAATTTTTCATTCATTGTTATTTCTTTATTTATTTGCCCACATATATGATACAGGATTAGGGCTTAGGCACATGCGTGTCTGTGCCCCATGCCCGTGCTGTGCACCGCAAACAGCGGTCCGCAATGTACGGTGTCACACAGTGAATGGTTTGGTCTCAGAAAACAGGTATTTTCCACCCAGCATCTGCTGCTGGTCTGACTTACAGCCAGGTGAGGTCAAATACCAGACCAGATTTTAAGTGCCGGTCCGGGTTTTGGAAGCATATGGCTGTCCTTAAATAGGCAGCTGGGCTCAGAAGCCATGTCTCTGTGTTGGGATCTGGGAGTCTTGTGTCTGGATGAAGGTTTGCTACCTGTTTGGCATGAAACCAGGTTGGTGCTGCTATGCTCAAGGACTCTTTGAGGCAGAATTGCTGTATGGTGTGACTTACCACCAACACCACAAGGTGACTTTTTGTTTGAATATGACGGCTTGTTTTGTCACTTGCCTAAAGTGTGAATAAAACAATGAACTGTTTGATCCAAAGAACTTATTGTTGCCTCTATACTGTACCCACTTACCCTATCTACCAGATCGAAACCTCACAATTGGTGGAGAATGCTGGGCAAGAGCAGTGAGGCTGGCGTGAACGCCGATATTTTTGGTTTCTACATTTTTCAGGCACAGTTGTATGTCGTACATTAAACCAGCTGTATTACAACCAGTGCCCCACGACAAAATGAAGGCTGTTGTGAAGGCCCTCATGGAGGCTAATCTGCAGCAGCGAGAGGCTAATTGTCACGGATGATATTGCAGATAGCTGAAAGTTATGGATAAACATCCGACTGACTTGATCCCAAACTAAGGAGCATAAAGGTGACCCCTGTAAAACCCTAAGAGCTCACCCTGACTGCTAAGCACATACAAGGGTCTCAGAGGTAGACGATTGCATGCCCTCGTACCTAGACTGTGTGACACCTGAAAACCCTATAATAGTGAGGGGACACGACCACCGGCTCCCTGCACTCAATACAGAGGGAGTCAGGGTCACCTAGAATCAAACCAGCAAAGAAACACAATACAAGAAATGACTTATCTGAACAAGCAGTAACAGAAGTCTCCAGCAGTGATCACTTCAATCCAGGAAGTAGTATAAACCACAAAGTGAGGCAGTATGGGAGGGAATATAAATGGAGGCAATTAGTGTAAATAGGTGACAGCTGGGAGAAGGAAAGGAGATGACAAAGTGAAACCAAAACAAAGAACATCATGCAAGAGGTACAGAAGAACGTCTGCCAGACCTTCTCAGGGAGCTGGCGGTGACAGTACCCCTCCCTCTACGAGTGGACTCCGGACACTCAGAGCCCACCTTCTCAGGATGGGACCTATGGAAAGCCCTGATGAGACGAGTGGCCTTAATGTCCACCACTGGGACCCACATCTTCTCCTCAGGACCATAACTCTCCCAATGAACGAGGTACTGGTGAGAACCGCAGTTAATGCAAGAATCCACAATCCTAGAGACCTGAAATTCAAGATTACCGACAACAACAATCGGAGGAGGAGGCAAAGAGGAGGGTACAGTGGGTTGGACATAAGGTTGTAATAGGGACCTGTGAAAAACATTATGGATCTTCCAAGAATGAGGAAGATCAAGACGGAAGGCAACGGGATTGATGACGGACAAGATCTTGTAAGGCCCAATAAACTTAGGACCCAACTTCCAGGAGGGAACCTTCAGTTTGATATTCTTTGTAGACAACCACACCAGATCACCAACATTCAGGTCCCGACCAGGCGCACGTCTCTTATCCGCCACACGCTTATATCTCTCACTCATGCTCTTTAGATTACCCTGAATCTTTTGCCAAATAAATGACAAAGACGAGGAAAATCTCTCCTCATCAGGTAAACCAGAAGACCCCTCTCCAGAGAATGTCCCAAACTGCTGAAGAAACCCATATGCACCAAAAAATGGTGACTTATCAGAGGACTCAGCAAGGGACAAAAAAGAACACCAATCCTCCTGATTCTCTGCCACAAAACAGCGCAGATATGTCTCCAGATTCTGATTGACGTGTTCAGTCTGACCATTCGACTGCGGGTGAAAAGCAGAAGAGAACGACAACCGAACCCCCAAGCGAGAACAGAAGGCCTTCCAGAATCTGGAAACAAATTGCGTGCCCCTATCAGAGACTATGTCTGAAGGAACGCCATGCAATTTGACAATGTGATCAACAAATGCTTGCGCCAGCGTCTTAGCATTGGGTAACCCAGGAAAGGGAATGAAATGCGCCATTTTGCTAAAACGGTTCACTACTACCAGAATCACAGTCTTCCCCGAGGAACGAGGCAGGTCCGTAATGAAGTCCATGGACAGATGCATCCAAGGACGGGAAGGAATGGGTAACGGGAGGAGAGAACCCGATGGCCGTGAATGAGCGCAGGTCTCGCAGGCTGCCATAGAACTCTCAACCGTTTACGAAGAGCCGGCCACCAGAATCTCCGAGCAATGAGATCCACTGTGGTTCTACTCCCCGGGTGCCCAGCAAGGACAGTATCGTGGTGCTCCTTAAAAACCTTGTGTCGTACAGTGAGAGGCACAAACAACCTCCCAGGAGGACAAAGATCAGGAGCCTCTGCCTGGGCTGCCTGAACCTCTGCCTCCAAATCAGGATAAAGAGCAGAGACGACCACCCCTTCAGCCAAAATGGGACCCGGGTTTTCAAAGTTCCCCCCTCTTGGAAAACAACGTGACAGGGCATCAGCCTTTACATTTTTAACCCCAGGGCGGAACGTGACAACAAAATTAAACCTAGAAAAGAATAAAGACCATCTGGCCTGTCTCGGGTTCAGACGCTTGGCTGATTCCAAGTAGGCCAGATTCTTATGGTCTGTAAACACGGTAATAGGGTGTCTAGCTCACTCTAGCCAATGGCGCCATTCCTCAAAAGATAATTTTATAGCCAACAACTCCCTATCTCCCACATCGTAATTTCTCTCTGCGGAGGAGAGTTTCCTTGAGAAAAAGGCACACGGTCGCCATTTGGCAGGAGAGGGACCGTGAGATAAGACCGCACCCACACCCACCTCAGAGGCATCCACCTCAACAATAAAAGGTAGAGAGACATCAGGTTGTACCAAAATGGGAGCGGAAGCAAAACTCTCTTTTATACTAGAAAAGGCCTTAAGCGCATCTACCGAGCAGGAGGAAAAAGCTACCCCCTTTTTAGTCATATCAGTGAGTGGCTTAACAACAGAGGAATAATTCAAAATGAACTTTCTGTAATAATTGGCAAAACCCAAAAACCGCAAAGTGAGGCAGTATGGGAGGGAATATAAAGAGAGGCAATTAGTGTGAATAGGTGACAGCTGGGAGAAGGAAAGGAGATGACAAAGTGAAACTAAAACAAAGAACATCATGCAAGAGGTACAGAAGAACATTTGCCAGACCTTCTCAGAGAGCTGGCGGTGACACTAATAAGCAGCAGCAGGAGACTAACCAGTTGCTGCTACAACATGTGATGGCTTTGCAGACAGCAGGAGCAACCCCGAGTGTCCACGATGCCCGGAAACCAGTCCTGTGCCGCGATTCCTAAGATGACCCCCGCAGATGACATCGAAACCTACCTGGCGATGTACGAAAAAGTGGCCATCAGGGAGAAGCTACCCCGTGACCAGTTGGCTGAGTTTGTCGCTCCGTTCCTGGCATCCGATTCCCAGCGGGTGTATTTCGACATGTCAGACGATCAAGTGGACGACTACAAGTGGGATTCTGGCAAGACTGGGGGTAAATGTGTTGGTCCAGGCCCAGCGGGTGCATCAGTGGGGGTTTAAGCCGGCAGAGCCTGCGAGGACCCAGTATTATAACTTACTTCACCTCTTGCAAAAATGGCTACAGCCTGACGTGCTGAGTCCCACGGCTCTGCTGGATCGTATGTTGGCCGATATGTTCTGGAGGGATTTACCATACCCTCTCCAGCACTGGATCGGTCAGGTGTCTCCTGGCAATGCCCTTGAGATGGTGGACCTGGTGGAACGCTATGAAGCTACCAGGAATCTAAAGGAGGGTTCTATCGGGAAGGGGGGGTCGACTCAGGGAATCTGGTGACCCTAGTAAGGGCTACCCTAATGCGGTCCACTGAGTATACTGCCCGAAAAGTCAGGATGATGTGCATCCACGGAGACTTAAAAGACTACCCAACAAGCTGTTGTCTCTAACTACGGTGGCCGGTAGATGGACCCACAAGGTGGCTGTCGCCGCAAATCTACTTTATGAACTCATAATAGAGAAAGACTTCCTGGGATTTCCAGCACTGTGGCCTGCTATGAGAGTGACTGATATCCATGAGACAGGGGTAACCCTAGCAGAGTGGCCTGGCTCAGGGGGGAGACCAGAACCCTGGGAACCTGAGACCGAAGTGCCGGCAATAGGGGTGACCGGCACTTCGGTGGAAGAAAGGGAGACAACCCCGCTAAGTGTGATGGTGGGAGACGTGGAGGACTTGCTGTTGGGTCCTGAATTGGCAGACCTCAATGTCCTTGGGGATAATTTTTGTACCGCCCTAACGTCGGGACCCAACCCTAACCCCCGCCTGGGAAAATGTGTTAATAGTAGATGGTGAAACACAACAACCTGGGGCAGAGTCAGTGTTTCCCCATTTTGTGGTTCATCAGGATATGTTGTATCGGGTAAACCAACTACGGTTCGCAAGCTTGTGGTAGATCTAGCCCACCAACACGTTCTTGAGGGTCACCTGGGGCTGCAGAAAACTCAGGATCGTATTCTACAGCGGTTTTACTGGCACAGCATATTCAAAGAAGTGGAAGAGTTTTGTAAGTCTTGCCCGACCTGCCAGATAACTAGCCCCCAGCCATATTTCCGTAGTCCCCTAGTACCTCTCCCGATTATCTAAGTACCATTTGACCGAATAGCTATGGACCTCATAGGCCCAATACCGAAGTCCGCCAGAGGGCATCAACACATCTTAGTCATTCTAGACTACACCACTCTGTACCCGGAGGCAGTGCCACTGCAACATACTTCGATCAAACTTATAGCTAAGGAGTTAATGGAGATGTTTTCCCGAGTGGGGCTTCCTAAAGAGGTTCTAACCGACCAGGGGACCCCTTTTATGTCCAAGGTGATGAGGGAACTCTGTAAGTTGCTGCACATAAAACAACTACGGACGTCCGTTTACCATCTGCAAACGGACGGTCTGGTAGAACGGTATAACCAAACATTAAAAAATATGTTGAAAAAGATAGTGTCTAAAGATGGGAAGGACTGTGATCTCCTTCTGCTCTATCTCATGTTCGCAGTGCGAGATGTACCCCAGGCCTCTACTGGGTTCTCGCCCTTCGAACTGCTGTATGGCAGACTCCCTCGCGGTCTCTTGGACGTGGCCAATGAGGCGTGGGAACAACAACCCACTCCACATAGAAGTGTCATTGAGTACGTTACCCAGATGCAAGATCTGATAGAGACAGTGTTGCCTCTTGTCAGGGAGCATATGGAGGCCGCTCAGCGAGCCCAGAGTTGGGTCTATAGTCGGCAGGCTCGGGTCCGGATCTTTAACCCGGGTGATCGGGTATTGGTTCTGGTACCGACCGTGGACAGTAAGTTCCTGGCTAAGTAGCAGGGGCCCTACGAGGTACTCGAGAAAATTGGAGATGTAAACTACAAGGTACACTAGCCAGGGCGGCGAAAGCCGGAGCAGGTTTACCATGTGAATTTACTCAAACCGTGGAAAGATAGGGAAACCTGTACAGAAGACAGCCCTCGGCCGGGTGTTCTAGGAGAAGAGGTACAGGCCCCTCTGTCTGATGCAAGAGAGGCGGCTGCCACAGTAACAATTGCTGACAGTCTCCCCTCTAAACAGACTCAGGAGGCCAGGGGGTTCGTTAGTCGGAACACGGATGTGTTCTCGGACCTTGCTGGACGCACTTCCATAATCCAGCATGACATTGTCACTGAGCCTCAGGCGAAAGTTCGATTAAAACCATTCCGGGTACCCGAGGCTCGGTGACAAGCCATATCGGAGGAGGTGCAGCTAATGTTGCAGCTAGTCGTCATTGAGGAGTTAAAAAGTCCTATAGTATTGATACCAAAGCCGGACGGGACGTTGCGGTTTTGTAACGACTTTCGAAAACTTAACAAGGTTTCCAAGTTCGATGCGTATATAACATGCCCCAGATGGATGAGCTTATCGAGAGGTTAGTAGAGATGGCCTTGCGGTTCGCCCGGCCGTCGTTTTGCGGCGAACTTTGCTAGTTTGACGAACAAGCGAACATATGGTGATGTCATATTCTTTTGCATTGTGCTGAACTTTGACCCATGACACATCCATCAGGTGGTACAGGACAGCCAATGGAGACGTTTCAGCACATGGACACCCCCCTACCTTATAAATAAACCTGATCTGGCCGCCATTTTACATTCAGTGTTTTGCCAGTGTAGGGAGAGGTTGCTGTGTGGAGCAGGGACAGGCTGTTAGGGACACCAAACGCTGGCTAATAGGGCCACAAAGTCCTTTTAAGGACTGGTATAGGTGTGCTATCGATAGGTGTGATACACAGAGGGGTGCGATATACTTATAATATACTTTCCAACATAGAAACTATATTACAGTGCATTTGTATTGTGCAGCAGTTGTGTGCGGTTCTGCTGCGATACCGAAGCTATACAGAGGGACAAACGCTACCTGTTTTCACAAAATACTGATTGAGGGGTTTGATATACTGGCTTACAGCAAATTCTTATTAAGGGGTTCTATATACTTGTTTCCACAAAATACTGATAGAGGGGATAGATATACCTGCTTCCACAAATACTGCTCTTCTCTATGGACTTTGGCAGAGGGTAATTTTAAAAATGACAGGCAGAGGAAGAGGCAGCCATTCTGCAGGAGTAATAGGGGTCGGGCAGGTGCACCAGGCCGGAGCCTATGTGGGAAGTTGGAGAAGGTGAGTGCGATTACGTCAAAGGACGCACCAGAGTTGGTTAAGTGGCTCACTCAGCCTTCCTCTTCTGTACCCTCCTCATCCTCTCTATCTGCACCCTCCTCACTCTCTGCTGTGTGCACCCCCAAAGACACCACCACCACCATATTTCCTCTGCTCGAGTCGGAGGAATTATTTTCCCATCCATTTTCAGACTTTTCTTAGCTTCGGATCAGGAAGAGGAGGTAGCAACGGCCGCCACCCAGCTGTCTGACGACAGTACCCAGATCAGCCCAAGGAGGGTGGTCCCCGCTGTTGCTGCCTACTCCTAGATCTCTAATGTCAGTGGTGGTGAAGGGGACGATGATGACGTGTTGATAGATGTCACGTGGGTTTGCCGGGAGTAGTAGTAGGGGATTTAGTGAAATCTACTGCCCCGCATGGATATTATACCTCCCTTAGTGAAAGTAATAGTTTAAAGTGGGATTTCCTTCAGGGACAGGACTTCGAGAACACATGTGCCAAATTTAAAAAGTCTAAGTTTGTACCTCTGGAGGAACCTACCTGGCTAGAAACATACATACTGCTCCCCAAATTTCCCCCGAAATGCATTTCACTTATTTATAAACAGCTGATGAGGGAAAGAGGTGATAGCTCTCCTTCTTATGTGGAAGCTTGGGAGAAAGAGTTGGATTGTGTGCTAGAGGACTCGGAAAGGAGATATCTCCTAGCACACTCACATGGTTTCTCTAAGTGCATTTTAATCCAAGAGAACTCCCTGAAAATACTCACTAGATGGTACAGAACACCTGAGTGGTTATTTCAAGTAGGATTGGGACAAGATGATCTTTGTTGGAGGTGTGGGGAAGGTAGGGGAACGCTATCACATATTTGGTGGTTTTGCCCGAAGCTGAAGAAATTTTGGGAGGGTGTTGAAAAAGCGATTAATCAGGTCTGTTGTATGAATCTGAAGCTCTCACCGAAACTGGTCTTACTATGGCTACCCACGAAGGACTTCAGACCGGGCAAAGCGTGTCTACCCACATTCATGATAGCAGCAGCCAAATTATTAGTACCTGTAAAATGGAGAGATGAAGAGCCACCGTCCTTAGAGATGTGGCATGAAAAAATGGCAGATATATGCAGAATGGAAGAATTAGTGGGGTGGACATACCATACTAGGGAAAGATATTTACGGGTATGGGAACCATGGTTGAAGTATGTGATGAGGAGGGAAGGAGATAACTTTGATGTACCTAGAAAACTCTAAGTGAACTAGTCATCTTGGAAATACACCTTAGGGTGTTGAAAGGAGGTGATTCGGAGGAGGTCGGGGTAGACAGGACCCCCATTTGTTTTTGTTTCTGTGTGTTTATTCAGTACTTAAATATACATCTAGGGAAAAGCTGATTTGTTTTGCGTGATTGCAATGGTCCACCTGCCTGTATTGTCGGGTTGATACCCTGGAAGCCCAAAATGTCTTGGAATATGATTATGTGGCTATTTGTAATCTGTCATCTGCTCTGTGTTGTTTATACATGATGTACATGATCTGCATATATTATGTGTAAGCTATATTTCCTGGAAAACAATAAAAAACAGATTTGACCAGATGTCACGTGGGTGCCCACAAGAGAGGAAGAGGAGGGGAGTTCAGAGGGAGAGATGGAGCAGCAGATAGGGAGGAGAAGCAGGCAGAGCTCACAGTGCACAGGAGGCAAAAAGCAGACAGCAAATGTATATGGAGCGAGCCATCCACCATGGACAGTCACATCTGGCGCTCCCAGGACGCCGGCACATGGCTGGGCTTTTTTTTACATGTCAGCTGCTGACAATAGGTAAGCCCAACACTCACCTAGGGACGACCGCCTTAAGAAGGCACCTGGCCTCCCACCACCGAGCCCAGTGGGAGCAACACTGTCAGAACCCACAAAGCCACACTCCTGGCGCTCCACGTCCTGCCTCTTCTCCTTCTCCTCTCTCCTCCCAACTTGTCCTCCACTCCACCTTCCACCGTGCTATTGTTGCATTCATCTGGCAGAAGGCAGGCTTCCGTGGCCCAAATGTTTGAACGTAAAAAGTTGATGACGCCGGATAACCCTCTTGCCCAACGGCTGACCGCTGGCTTGACGGAACTGCTAGCCCGCCAACTACTGCTATATAAACTGGTGAACTTTAGAAAATTTGCGGCCATTGGCACAACGCAATGGAAGGTCCCCGGAAGGAAATATTTCTCCCAGAAGGGCATCCCAGAGCTATATGGCCATGTTCAGCGGCAAGTGAATGTATCTCTAGCACACAGTGTCGGTGCCAAGATACATCTGACCACAGACACGTGGTCTAGCAAACAACTTTTACTGCCCACTGGGCGAACCTTCTGACGGCCGTCAAGCATGTAACCCGTGGCACCCGTGTGGATTTGGTGTTACCGCCACAGATTGCATGCAGGCCTGCCTCTTCTTTTCCTCCTCCTACGCCATCCTCCATCTCCTCCTCGGCTGACTCCTCCTTTTCCACTGCTACCGCCTCTTCCACTGCGCCCCCCAAGCTCCCCAGAACCTATTCGACGTGCCAGGTGAGACGTTGCCATGCTGTGCTGCGGCTGTTGTGCCTGGAAGCCAAGAGCCACACCGGTCCTGCACTGCTTTCAGCTCTGCGGTCACAGGCCGATTAGTGGTGAACCCCGCTAGATTTCACAGTTGGTAAAGTGGTGTGCGACAACGGTGCCAATCTGCTGAGCGCTCTGAAACAGGGCAAAATGACACACGTGCCGTGCATGACGTTTCGTAGGCCAAATACACCAGGGTCCAGGACGTCCTGCGGCAGGCCAGGAAAATCTCTGGCCATTTTAGAAGATCTTACACGGCCATGGCTCGCCTTGCTGACGTTCTGCGGCGACACCATCTGCCCGTCAGACGTCTGATTTGTGACAGCCCGACGTGATGGAACCCACCTTGTATATGCTTGATAGGCTGCTCCAGAAGAAACGTGCCGTTAACGACTGCCTGTACGAACTCTGCAGCAGGACAGGTTCTGGGAGCTTGGTTTGTTTTCACCGCGCCAGTGGCTGCTCATGCGCGCAGACTTTGCGGCCATTTGATGAGATTACCAAACTGGTCAGTCGCAGCCAGGGCGTCATCAGTGACATTGTACCTTACGCCTTCTTTCTGGAGCGTGCATTGTGTTGTGTCATTGATCAATCCGTCGAGGAGAAGGAACTGGAAGATGAGGAAGTTGCAATGCTGAATGAATTCCCAGGGGGGGCTACTCCATCTGAGACAAGTCAGCAGGAGTCTGAAGAGGAGTGAGAGGTGGATGGTGCCTGGGGGGAGGAGGAAGAGCAAGAAGAGCACGCTTTAAATTTTTCGGGGATCCCTGGTGTTGTTCGTGGATGGGGGAGGAGACATTATCCTGGACGATGAGCAGGAGTCAGGGCGCTCCACCGTTTTCAATTTAGTGCAAATGGAGGCCTTCATGCTCCAGTGTTTGAAGAGGAACCCCGATATAAAAAGCATAAAGGGCAAGGACCAGTACTGGGTAGCAACGTACTTAGACCCCCGGTACAAACACAAAATGGCGGACATTTTACCAGCATCACAGAGGGCTGGCAGAATGCAGCATTTCTAGGCCTTGCTGCAAGAGATGCTGCATTCTGCTGTCGCGGGCGCTGGCAGAGGAATTTCCACCCACAGAGAAACAGGTCACTTCGGATATGAGATCATTCTTGCAGCCAACCCATCGACAGCCGCCCTGCGGATCAAGCCTCAGGGAACGCCTAGACCGACAGGTGTCCGACTACATCGGGCTAACGGCCGATTTGGACCCTCTGAGAAGCGAGGAACCCTTTGACTACTGGATGTTCAGGCTTGACCTGTGGCCAGAGCTGGCACAATTTGCCATGGAACTCTTGGCTTGCCCCTCGTCGAGTGTCCTGTCCAAAAGGACGTTCAGCGCAGCAGGGGGGATCAAGACCGATAAGCGCACTCGCCATTTCTAAAAATGAATGAGTCATTGATCTCGAAGGAATTCAACACCTGTGACGACCACGTTTAATTGAATTTCCTCATGCCAGCCCACACATATCCGCCACAAAACAGAACAAAGAATGGTCCCTGTCTTAGGTAAATACCGCGGCATAAAAGGCCTTTTCTGTCCGGTGAATGCCTAATGTTTGGGGCCTGTACTCCACTGGCCTGCAGGAAAATTGTTATCCATTGACCGTCTAATATACCTCCAGCCACATAATCACTTCATCTTTTCTGTATGGTGAATGCCTAATTGTTGGGACCTTGGAGGAATTCAACACCTGTAACGACCATGTGTTATCGAATTTCACCTATTATCATTTGGGGTTTATTCAAGAGGGGGAATTTTGTTAGCCATGTTTTTAATCCAATTTATATTTTTAGTTCTTTTAAACATATGTATCTGACATGTATTTGTACTGGCCTGCAGAAAAATTGTTATCCAATGGCCGTCTAATATACCTCAGCCACATAATCACTTGATGTTTTCTGTCCGGTGAATGCCTAATGTTTGGGGCCTGTACTCCAGTGGGCTACAGTAAAATTGTTATTCAGTGACCGCCTAATATACCTCGAGCCACATAATCACTTGTTCTTTTCTGTCAGGTGAATGCCTAATTTTTAGGGTCTGTACTCCCGTGGCCTGGCACATTTTTGAGAATTTCCCTTTAAGACGCATAAAAGTGGCCCATGATTAAAATACATATTTTTTGTGGGAATTTTTGTCATTGATCCCTCTCTAGTATGTCACTGTCCATGTTGTGGGACTATTTGTGCACTTCTAGTAAGTATTTGGTGGCTGCAAATATGACCTGAAGGTTTTTCAGGTTTGCCTGCTATTAAAGTGTAATGGGGCCCGCCGCGAACCTACAGTTCGCGAACATTTGATTGCGTTCGCACAATTGCGTTTGTGAATTGTCCTGGACGATGTTCGTCCATCACTAGAGGTTAGGACAAGCCCGGAATTTTTCTGTTTTGGACATCACGAAAGGGTACTGGCAGGTGCCCTTAACGGACGCTGCCAAAAAGAAAACTGCCTTCATCACGCCTGAGGGGCTATATCAATATAAGGTCTTACCCTTTGGTCTGCATGGCGCCCCCGTCACTTTTCAGCGACTAATGGACATCATGCTTCGTCCACATCGTCGGTACGCTTCGGCTTACCCGGACGATATTGTCATCCACAGTACCGACTGGGAAAGTCACCTACCCAAAGTGCAGGCTGTAGTGGACTCCCTTCGAAAAGCTGGCCTAACCGCTAACCGAAAAAAATGTGCGATAGGGTTACAGGAGACTAAGTACCTGGGGTATGTCATTGCGAGCGGAGTCATCAAACCCCAAGTGAACCAAATAGAGGCGAAACGGAATTGGCCCCGACCTGTCACCACTAGGCAAATAAAGTCATTCCTGGTAATGGTGGGCTATTACATGAGGTTTGTCCCCCACTTTGCTACTCTAGCCGCACCCTTGACAGGGCTCTTGAAGGGACACAAGTCAACGATGGTTAGCTGGGATGATCGGGCGGAAGAGGCTTTCTCCGCTTTGAAGTCGGCCCTGTGCGGGTCACTGGTTTTGGTGACGCCCGACTTCAAGAGGGAGTTCGTTGTACAGACGGATGCCTCCGAAGTAGGCCACGGTGCTGTACAGTCTCAGGAAGCCAACGGGGAGGAGCATCCCATTGTCTTCCTCAGCCATAAGCTCACTCCAGCCGAGACCCGGTACAGTATAGTGGAGAGAGAGTGCCTGGCTATCAAGTGGGCACTAGAAGTCTCTCCGCTACTATTTATTGGGGAGAAAATTCTGCCTGGTGACCGACCACTCCCCTCTCAAGTGGATGAGCCAGGCCAAGGACAGAAATGCCCGGGTCACCAGATGATTTCTCTCCCTACAAAACTTTACGTTTTTGGTGGAACACAGGGCAGGCCAGTTACAGGGAAACGTGGATGCCCTGTCCCGGTTACACTGTCTGGCGTGTGTTCACCCCCTCAGGGTTCAACAAAGGGGGGGGTATGTGACACAGTGAGAGATTTGGTCTGGGAAAACTGGTATTTTCCTCCCAGCATGTGCTGCTGGGCTGATTTACAGCCACGTGAGGTCAAATACCGGACCGGATTTTAAGTGCCGGTCCGGGTTTTGGAAGCATCTGGCTGTCCTAAAATAGGCAGCTGGTCTCAGAAGCCATGTCTGTGTGTTGGGATCTAGGAAGCCTTGTGTCTGAATGAAGGCTTGCTACCTGTTTGGCTTGAAAACAGGTTGGTGCTGCTATCAGCAAGGACGCTTTGCGGCAGAATTGCCGCATGGAGTGAATTACAACCAACACCGCAAGGTGACTTTTAGCTTTATTATGACTGCTTGTTTTGTCACTTGCCTAAAGTGTGAATAAAACACTGAACTGTTTGATCCAAAGAACTTGTTGTTGCCTCTGTACTCCTGTCTACCAGAGAGAGTCCCCACAACGGGCACCGGCTGAGTGCATGCAATTGGCGGATGCGGACCCATTCACTTGAATGGGTCTGTGATCCAGATACGTTCCGCAACGCAAAAAAATTGAATATGTACTATTTCTTTGCAGTGTGGAGGCACGGTCCGAAATCCCACGGAATCGCTTCATAGTGCTTCCGTGGGTTTCCGATCTGTTCCTCCGCACTGCTCCATATCTTGAGGATTGTGGATCCATTCAAGTCAATAGGTCAACATCCATAATATAGAGTGCACATGGCCGGTGCCCGTATATTGCAGACTGTTATTTGTCATCCACAACACGGTCGCCCTACGCTCGTGTGCATGAGCTCTTAAATTTACCTTTTAGCGATTTGTTTTCTATTTATTTATTTTATTTAACGCGTAATGGTGGAGTTTTTGCACATTTGGTTTTAGGCCACCTGCACAGATTGCGGAGCTCGAACGGTTTTTCCGCACAGATTCCTGTGTGAAAAACACGAACTGTAATACACTACTAGCAACGTGTATGAGATTACACAAATCTCCTGTACACTTTGCAGATGGGTTCCTTGCAGAAATTACCTGCATTATTGTTGGCGGTTTTAGCTGTGGATTTCACCCTTTTCAAGGGAAGCATGTGATCTGCGTCAAAACCGCATCAAATCCGCACCAAAAACCGCTGTTAGACATTGCAGATTGTGGTGCGGATATGCCGAAGAAACGCACATAACTCTGCACAGAAATTCGTGTGGATCTTGGGGCACATTTATTATAGTGTCTGCATCTGTTTTTAGATGTAAAATGATGTTTTAGACCGTCGTATTTTTTTGTCTCATCTACTACTGAAAATGTGCCTGTTTTGGAGGTATTTGCTCCTTGTTCGCCTGTTTTGATCTTTTAGACTAGGGCTAGTGTTGGGCGAGCATGATCGTCCAAACACCATTTTGACTTGAGCATGCTCGATGATCGAGATGCTCGAGTCTCCTCCCCGCACGTTTGCACCCGATGACGCGTTTCGGCCAGCCAATCACTGTAATGCCAGTAACCAACATGGCTACGGCATTACAGTGATGGCAATACTTACCTGCACGTTTATTGGCTGCGGGGAGGAGACTCGAGCATCTCGATCATCGAGCATGCTCGAGTCAAAATGGTGTTTGGACGATCATGCTCGCCCAACACTAGCCCTAGTCTAAAAGATCAAAACAGGCGAACAAGGAGCAAATACCTCCAAAACAGGCACATTTTCAGTAGTAGATGAGACAAAAAAATACGACGGTCTAAAACATCATTTTACATCTAAAAACAGATGCAGACACTATAATAAATGTGCCCCAAGATCCACACGAATTTCTGTGCAGAGTTATGTGCGTTTCTTCGGCATATCCGCACCACAATCTGCTATGTTTTTGGTGCGGATTTGATGCAGATCTCATGCTTCCCTTGAAAAGGGTGAAATCCATAGCTAAAACCGCCAACATAATTAGTAGGCTGCAGATTTGGAAATCCGCAAGATGCAGGTCAGTTTCTGCAATGAACACATGGTTTGGCTCAGTCTTAGGCCTCTTTCACATGAGCGTGTCCGGATAAGGTCCGTATGCGTCGCGGCAAACCCGTGCAAGTAGGTACCCAATTGCAGTCAGTTTTGACTGCGATTGCGTTCCGTTGTTCAGTTTTTATCGTGCGGGTGCAATAACTGACAAAAACTGACTGTGGTACCCAGACCCGAGCTTCTTCACAGAAGTTCAGGTTTGGGTTCAAGGTTGTGTAGATTGTATTATTTTCCCTTATAAGGGTCTATTCACACGTCCGCAAAATGGATCCGCATCCGTTCCGCAATTTTGCGGAACAGGTGCAGACCCATTCATTTTCAATGGGGCCGGAATGTGCTGTCCGCATCCACATTTGCGGATCCGCACTTCCGCATCCGTGCTTCCGTTTCCGCAAAAAAATAGAACATGTCCTATTCTTGTCCGCAATTGCGGACAAGAACAGGCATATTCTATTAGTGCCGGCAATGTGCGGTCCGCAAAATGCGGAATGCACATTGCCGCTTTCCGTGTTTTGCGGATCCGTGGCTCCGTGTTTCCGCAAAACACATTGCGGACGTGTGAATGGAGCCTAACAAGTTGATCCAGAACAAGGCAAAAAAAAAAAAAACTGTGAGGTAGAAGCCAATCTTCCCCTCTTTAGGGGAATAAAAAAATTCCGTCCCGACTCCAATCAGGCATCAGAATAGCTCCCTGGACCAGCGACCCCTCTCTAGTAGCTCTAGCCTGTAATATTATTACACTCCAGAAATACATCCAGGCCCCTCCTGAATTCCTTTATTGTACTCACCATCACCACCTCCTCCGGCAGAGAGCTCCATAGTCTCACTGCTCTTACAGTAAAGAGTCCATAGTCTCACTGCTCTTACAGTACAGAGTCCATAGTCTCACTGCTCTTACAGTAAAGAGTCCATAGTCTCACTGCTCTTACAGTACAGAGTCCATAGTCTCACTGCTCTTACAGTATAGAGTCCATAGTCTCACTGCTCTTACAGTATAGAGTCCATAGTCTCACTGCTCTTACAGTAAAGAGTCCATAGTCTCACCGCTCTTACAGTAAAGAGTCCATAGTCTCACTGCTCTTACAGTATAGAGCCCATAGTCTCACTGCTCTTACAGTATAGAGTCCATAGTCTCACTGCTCTTACAGTATAGAGTCCATAGTCTCACTGCTCTTACAGTATAGAGTCCATAGTCTCACTGCTCTTACAGTAAAGAGTCCATAGTCTCACTGCTCTTACAGTACAGAGTCCATAGTCTCACTGCTCTTACAGTAAAGAGTCCATAGTCTCACTGCTCTTACAGTATAGAGCCCATAGTCTCACTGCTCTTACAGTATAGAGTCCATAGTCTCACTGCTCTTACAGTATAGAGTCCATAGTCTCACTGCTCTTACAGTATAGAGTCCATAGTCTCACTGCTCTTACAGTATAGAGTCCATAGTCTCACTGCTCTTACAGTAAAGAGTCCATAGTCTCACTGCTCTTACAGTACAGAGTCCATAGTCTCACTGCTCTTACAGTAAAGAGTCCATAGTCTCACTGCTCTTACAGTATAGAGTCCATAGTCTCACTGCTCTTACAGTATAGAGTCCATAGTCTCACTGCTCTTACAGTATAGAGTCCATAGTCTCACTGCTCTTACAGTAAAGAGTCCATAGTCTCACTGTTCTTACAGTAAAGAGTCCATAGTCTCACTGCTCTTACAGTATAGAGTCCATAGTCTCACTGCTCTTACAGTATAGAGTCCATAGTCTCACTGCTCTTACAGTATAGAGTCCATAGTCTCACTGCTCTTACAGTATAGAGTCCATAGTCTCACTGCTCTTACCGTAAAGAGTCCATAGTCTCACTGCTCTTACAGTATAGAGTCCCATAGTCTCACTGCTCTTACAGTATAGAGTCCATAGTCTCACTGCTCTTACAGTATAGAGTCCATAGTCTCACTGCTCTTACAGTATAGAGTCCATAGTCTCACTGCTCTTACAGTATAGAGTCCCATAGTCTCACTGCTCTTACAGTATAGAGTCCATAGTCTCACTGCTCTTACAGTATAGAGTCCATAGTCTCACTGCTCTTACAGTATAGAGTCCATAGTCTCACTGCTCTTACAGTAAAGAGTCCATAGTCTCACTGCTCTTACAGTAAAGAGTCCATAGTCTCACTGCTCTTACAGTAAAAGTCCATAGTCTCACTGCTCTTACAGTAAAGAGTCCATAGTCTCACTGCTCTTACAGTATAGAGTCCATAGTCTCACTGCTCTTACAGTAAAGAGTCCATAGTCTCACTGCTCTTACAGTAAAGAGTCCATAGTCTCACTGCTCTTACAGTATAGAGTCCATAGTCTCACTGCTCTTACAGTAAAGAGTCCATAGTCTCACTGCTCTTACAGTAAAGAGTCCATAGTCTCACTGCTCATACAGTAAAGAGTCCATAGTCTCACTGCTCTTACAGTAAAGAGTCCATAGTCTCACTGCTCTTACAGTATAGAGTCCAGTCTCACTGCTCTTACAGTAAAGAGCCCATAGTCTCACTGCTCTTACAGTAAAGAGTCCATAGTCTCACTGCTCTTACAGTATAGAGTCCAGTCTCACTGCTCTTACAGTATAGAGTCCATAGTCTCACTGCTCTTACAGTAAAGAGTCCATAGTCTCACTGCTCTTACCGTAAAGAGTCCATAGTCTCACTGCTCTTACAGTAAAGAGTCCATAGTCTCACTGCTCTTACCGTAAAGAGTCCATAGTCTCACTGCTCTTACAGTAAAGAGTCCATAGTCTCACTGCTCTTACAGTAAAGAGTCCATAGTCTCACTGCCCTTACCGTAAAGAATCCTCTTCTATGTTTGTGTACAAACCTTCTTTCCTCCAGACGCAGAGGATGTCCCCTCGTCACAGTCACAGTCCTGGGGATAAATAGATGATGGGAGTGATCTCTGTACTGACCCCTGATATATTTATACATAGTTATTAGATCTCCCCTCAGTCGTCTTTTTTCTAAAGTGAATAACCCTAATGTTGATAATCTTTCAGGGTCCTGTAGTTGCGCCATTCCAGTTATTACTTTAGTTGTCCTCCTCTGGACCCTCTCCAGCTCTGCTATGTCTGCCTTGTTCACAGGAGCCCAGACCTGTACACAGTCCTCCATGTGTGGTCTGATGTGTAAAGTGGTAGGACTATGTTCTCATCACGGGCATCTATGCCCCTTCTGATGCAACCCATTATCTTATTGGCCTTGGCAGCAGCTGCCTGACACTGGTTTTTACTGCTTAGTTTGCTGTTTATTAAAATTCCTAGGTCCTTTTCCATGTCAGTGTTACTGAGTGTCTTACCGTTTAGTATGTACGGGTGACTTACATTATTCCTTCCCATGCGGATAACTTTACATTTGTCAGTGTTAAACCTCATCTGCCACTTCTCTGCCCAAGCCTCCAGTCTATCTGAGGGGTTAAATGATGGGGTTCGGTGGGATCGCTGTTCCCCGTCTTTGTTGCCGCGTGTCTGCTGTGTGATACAGCCAGCACCCACCACGTATGGAGCGGGCTCACGGCAGCAGCCCGTTCCATACAAGCCCTCAACCGGTATGCAGGGCCAGCGCTAGGGGGGGCAAACTGGGCAAAAAGTTTGGACACACCTTCTAATTCAAAGAGTTTTCTTTATTTTCATGACTATGACAATTGTAGATTCACACTGAAGGCATCAAAACTATGAATTATCACATGTGGAATTACATACATAGCAAAAAAGTGTGAAACAACTGAAAATATGTCATATTCTAGGTTCTTCAAAGTAGCCACCTTTTGCTTTGATTACTGCTTTGCACACTCTTGGCATTCTCCTTGATGAGCTTCAAGAGGTAGTCACCTGAAATGGTTTTCACTTCACAGGTGTGCCCTGTCAGGTTTAATAAGTGGGATTTCTTGCCTTATAAATGGGGTTGGGACCATCAGTTGCTTTGTGGAGAAGTCAGGTGGATACACAGCTGATAGTCCTACTGAATAGACTGTTAGAATTTGTATTATGGCAAGAAAAAAGCAGCTAAGTAAAGAAAAACGAGTTGCCATCATTACTTTTAGAAATGAAGGTCAGTCAGTCCGAAAAATTGGGAAAACTTTGAAAGTGTCCCCAAGTGCAGTCACAAAAACCATCAAGCACTACAAAGAAACTGGCTCACACACGGACCGCCCCAGGAAAGGAAGACCAAGAGTCACCTCTGCTGCGGAGGAGAAGTTCATCCGAGTCACCAGCCTCAGAAATCGCAGGTTAACAGCAGCTCAGATTAGAGACCAGGTCAATGCCACCCAGAGTTCTAGCAGCAGACACATCTCTAGAACAACTGTTAGAAGGAGACTGTGTGAATCAGGCCTTCATGGTAGAATATCTGCTAGGAAACCACTGCTAAGGACCGGCAACAAGCAGAAGAGACTTGTTTGGGCTAAAGAACACAAGGAATGGACATTAGACCAGTGGAAATCTGTGCTTTGGTCTGATGAGTCCAAATTTGAGATCTTTGGTTCCAACCACCGTGACTTTGTGCGACGCAGAAAAGATGAACGGATGGACTCTACATGCCTGGTTCCCACCGTGAAGCATGGAGGAGGAGGTGTGATGGTGTGGGGGGGCTTTGCTGGTGACACTGTTGGGGATTTATTCAAAATTGAAGGCATACTGAACCAGCATGGCTACCACAGCATCTTGC
This sequence comes from Bufo gargarizans, assembly GCF_014858855.1. Classification (NCBI taxonomy): domain Eukaryota; kingdom Metazoa; phylum Chordata; class Amphibia; order Anura; family Bufonidae; genus Bufo; species Bufo gargarizans. The sequence goes on along the minus strand of NW_025334589.1, from coordinate 119,614 downwards.
AGTGGCATGCTATTCCATCCGGTTTGCATTTAGTTGGACCATCATTTATTTTTCAACAGGACAATGACCCCAAACACACCTCCAGGCTGTGTAAGGGCTATTTGACCTTGAAGGAGAGTGATGGGGTGCTGCGCCAGATGACCTGGCCTCCACAGTCACTGCCCCGAACCCAATCGAGATGGTTTGGGGTGAGCTGGACCGCAGAGTGAAGGCAAAAGGGCCAACAAGTGCTAAGCATCTCTGGGAACTCCTTCAAGACTGTTGGAAGACCATTTCAGGTGACTACCTCTTGAAGATAATTAAGAGAATGCCAAGAGTGTGCAAAGCAGTAATCAAAGCAATAGGTGGCTACTTTGAAGAACTTAGAATATGACACATTTTCAGTTGTTTCACACTTTTTTGTTATGTATATAATTCCACATGTGATAATTCATAGTTTTGATGCCTTCAGTGTGAATCTACAATTGTCATAGTCATGAAAATAAAGAAAACTCTTTGAATGAGAAGGTGTGTCCAAACTTTTGGTCTGTACTGTATATGTAGCTGCCCATAACCCACATTCCTGACATCTGCCCTACATGTACGGCAGATGTCAGGTCTTTGAAGATGGTGCCCGCTCAGGAGCTGAGCCAGCGCCATAACCACCGAGTGACTGCTGTTTTATACAGCAAACACCTGGTAGCAGAGTCTGTTCACAGACCGTTAACCCCTTAGATACTGTGGTCATTTGTGACCACAGCATCTTGTCACGGACGTACCGAGACATACGGACATTCCCGTGACAGGTGGCAGGAGATCGGTGAGACTGGCAACACATGGTTTGATCTGACATGTTTTCCTTTTGGATCAAATGACGTCTGTGTTGTTTCTGGTGCTTTCCACACCTTCTATCCCGAGATGTGGTTATTAGGGTGATTTTACCTTCTCTGTTTATTGTTGTTTCTCCCACTATGCTATGCGGTTTATAGCTTCTGTTGGACTTGTGGTTAGCTGGTGTTTGGTTCTCGGCTGAATTCCTGGTGCTACCAAAGCTTCATTGAAGATAAGTGTTTCTTTTCCCTTTTGTATTTTGTTTATATATTTGTGTGTGTTGCCTTTCCCTGTTGTTTGTCATTATTCCTGAGGGAGACTCCTGTTCGTCCTTCCCTTTGGAGAAACAGGTAGACTCAGTCCTGACATTAGTTCCAGGGTCCTATAGGGTGAGATAGGATTCTAGGTATCCAGTGTATGAACTCGCCTACCTTTGGAGCCTGTTCATATTGGTAGTCTGTCAGGACTGGAGTTAGGGTTTTCTCTAGGAGGTGTCCATCTTCCTTCCCTAGTTTCCAGGCCTTTTTCCGGTATTCCCTTTCCCTCCTATGCTTGGTGGAGTGTTTTCCCCCCACGCACGAGCGTGACACATCTAAGCAGCCAAATACTGGAAACGCTGCACTCCGGTGACTAAATGACTCTCCACGATGTGATCGCAGGAGCTGTTAGGTTGCTATGGCAAGCTAAGCCTTCTGAAGGCTCTGAGGCCTGTCATAGCGATGTTTCTATCAAGTCTTGTCTCTAGCAGGGCTCCATAGGAACACGGGTGGTCATTTAGTAACTAGAAATATGCCTACATGAGGCGTATCTCTGGATCAGATTGCGGCGCAAAGGTCCTTTGCGACACAATCTGCAACTTTTCACTGCTCACCACATGTCTAAAATAGTGGGTGTAGTGGGGAAGGTGTAGAAAATGGTCTAAAGATAGCAAGGAAGCTGCCTTACATTTAGGCTATATTCACACGAACGTGGTGTTTGCAGATCTGCAAAACACGGACACCGGCGCATGTGCGTTCCGCAATTTGCAGACCGCACATGCCACGGCTGTCATAGAAAATGCCACGGTATGCTGTCCGCGTATTTTGCGGCCCCATAGAAATGAATTGGTCTGCGGACTCATTCATACGGTCGTGTGAATGTAGCCTTAGAAGCCGCAGTGGATTCGCTGAAATTATGTAGAGGACGGCGTCTCTACATAACTCCAGTGGATCCACCGCCAGCTATAGGAGATATTAAGACCGATGTCTAAAACGCTGGCATTAATAAATGCCCCCCATAGTGAATCTCCCATAGGCTACACTGCTAAATCATTGCAGTCTATGAGAGAAGCTATCAGACAATTGCATGATCAAAACCCCTGGGGGGGGGTAAAAATTTATGTAAAAAAAAAAGTTTTAAAATTTTTAAAAATACTATAAAAAAATACAGATCATTAGTATCACACGTCCCATAACGCCTGAACTATCACTATATATAAAAATGAGTTTCTGTCTGGACGTTCTTATTCTGAGAATACATATTCAAAGTGATGTTCAGAAACTTCATCTCCTTTATAAATGAGGAACTGGAGAGATCGGCTGAATGAAGGACGGTCGTCTGGAAGGGTTCTGGGCCCCAGGATCGGACCCTTTATATGTTCCCCTATCACATACATGACCTTACAGCATGTTGGTGTATTCTGCACACTGACAGCGGAGACATCATGTTATAAAAGCTGAACCGAGCCCCAGACTTTGCGGTCCACAAAAAACGGAAGCTGCCCATGTGCCTTCCGCAATTTGCGGAACAGAACGGGCGGCCCATTGTAGACATGCCTATTCTGGTCCGCAAAACAGACAAGAATAGGACTTGCTATATTTTTTTTGCGGGGCCACGGAACGGAGCAACGGATGCAGACAGCACACGGAGTGATGTCCGCATCTTTTGCGGCCCCATTGAAGTGAATGGGTCCCCACCCGAGCCGCAAAAAATACGGCTTGGATGCAGACCACAACAACGGTCGTGTGCATGAGGCCTAAGGGACAGAATACTAATTATAATGGGCCTCATAATATATTATCCTGGAGGAGTAAAGGCAAATCTTACCACTGATATCTGTAATGGAACAGAAGAACCCCTCCCTACGTGCAGTTACACACACCGGACACAAGGTGTCCTCATTTTTCTCCAATTGCAGTAAACTCCTTTCCACTCACTATTCTACAAAGCCCACACAACCCTAAGGCCTCTTTCAGACGGGCGTTGCGGGAAAAGGTGCGGGTGCGTTGCTGGAACATGCATGATTTTTCCGCTTGGGATCGGTGTTCTGTAGATTGTATTATTTTCCCTTATAACATGGTTATAAGGGAAAATAATAGCTTTCTGAATACAGAATGATTAGTACAATAGTGCTGGAGGGGTTAAAAAATAAAAATAAAAATTTAACTCACCTTAATCCACTTGATCGCGCAGTCGGCATCTCTTCTGTCTTTTTTGCTGTGGGCAGGAAAAGGACCTGTGGTGACGTCACTTCGGTCATCACATGGTCAGTCACATGATCCATCACCATGGTAAAAGATCATGTGATGGACCATGTGATGACCGGAGTGACGTCACCACAGGTCCTTTTCCTGTACACAGCACAGAAGACAGACAGAAGAGATGCCGGCTGCGCGATCAAGCGGATTAAGGTGAGTTAAATTTTTTATTTATTTATTTTTAACCCCTCCAGCGCTGTTGTACTAAGCATTCTGTATTCAGAATGCTATTATTTTCCCTTGTAACCATGTTATAAGGGAAAATAATAATGATCGGGTCTCCATCCCGATCGTCTACTAGCAACCGTGCGTGAAAATCGCACCCCATCCGCACTTGCTTGCAATTTTCACGCAGCCCCATTCACTTCTATGGGGCCTGCGTTGCGTGGATTATCGCACCGCAACGCACAAAGAGGAGCATGCTGCGATTTTCACGCAACGCATAAGTGATACGTGAAAATCACCGCTCATGTGAACAGCCCCTTAGAAATGAATGGGTCAGGATTCAGTGCGGGTGCAATGCGTTCAACTCAGGCATCACATCCGCGCGGAATACTCGCCCGTGTGAAAGGGGCCTTAGGCTTCTTTCACACAAGCAAGTTTTCCGCACGGGTGCAATGTGTGAGGTGAACACATTGCAGCCGCACTGAATCCGGACCCATTCATTTCTATGGGGCTGTTCACATGAGCGGTGATTTTCACGTATCACTTGTGCGTTGTGTGAAAATCGCAGCATGCTCCTCTTTGTGCGTTGCGGTGCGATAATCCACGCAACGCAGGCCCCATAGAAGTGAATGGGGCTGAGTGAAAAACGCAAGCATCCACAAGAGTGCGGATGCAATACGTTTTTCACTGATGGTTGCTAAGAGATGTTGTTTTTAAACCTTTCGTTTTTTATCACGTGCGTGAAAAACACATCAAAACGCATTGCGCTCACGCGGAAAAAACTGAACAGAATCGCAGACAAAACTGACTGAACGCATCGTGAACGCATCCGGACCTAATCCGCCACGCTCGTGTGAAGGAGGCCTAATATTCTGACCCTGATGTCTCCTCCTCCGCTGGTTTACAGTGCAATTCCTTATGGACCGTGTAGTTCCCCCATGTGTAGTGTCCCAGACCTCCCAAGTGTCCCTCTTTTTGTCCCAGGTCCCTCTGTCCCTTTTTGTTCCATAAATGTCCCTCTTTTTGATCTGAGGTATAGATTTTCATTACTGCATTTACTATATTGATCCAGAAAGTCTTTGTCTGGTTCCTTTCTGTATATTTGACCCCACCCTGTATATTGTTTCATTATTTGATGCAATCTGAATTTTAGAAATTTCTATATTCAGATAATTTGTGAGCTATTTCATTAGATAAAACTATTGAAGTAATATAGTATATTAGTAGGATGCACAGGATGGTTGGAAGACCAAACAGGGTGCTCTCAGTCCCGCAGTGACACCCCACTGATTCCGGAGGGATTAAACGCTGAATATGAATTATTTGGTTTCCTATAAGTACAAATTGGGAGGCCCACCTTTGAGGGTGAGCCCCACCGAGTGGCTTAGTGCCACGGCGGGTTTCCCCCTTGACGGTGGGCCTCCACTATTCGACACCACCACCACCGTGATGCGTATCCATCCCAGATTTTATGAATCTTATTTTACCCTTATGAATATCGTATAATAATACAAAAATATAAAAAAGTACACAAAATTTGTATAGGTGCGATGCTATATTTATACACAACCTTATTTGTTCTATCACTATGTATATATATATATTTATCCCCTCTTTGTTGGGATCCCTATCTAAACCCATTCCTATTTAAGCTTATCCTGGGTATTATATATTCCCCTATTTATAATGAAGTAAAACATATTTATATATATAACAAATCTTATATTAAATAATATATAAAGAAATATTTTAATATTTTTAATATCACAATTTTTAACATTATTAATAAACTTTTTAATTTTAATATTTTTGGATAAATTCTAGATAATGTTAGTAATGTACATCATGAATATGTTATTTATGGAGGTCTATAATTATGTTGGCAGTAAAAACGCAAAAAAAATGCAACAATATCGCAAGGTTACAATTTGCGTTTTTTATCATAGTGGAACAAGCGCTTGTGAAATCAAAAGTGTACGGATGCAATAATATATGAATGACTGCTAAAACAAGAAAATTGCTAATATACAACAAAAAGGAAAATGGACTAAAGTTGTGAGATGGAGTTATTTAGGAGACTTCCGGAATAGAGTCCATGCCAGGGATGTTTGGGGGGGTCCGATAACCACTGAGGAAGGGGACATTTTAGCCCAAAACGCGTCTGGTCAGACCCCCCCAAACACATGTGAGCGCACCACATTGACTGTATTGAGGAACAGTGTCCAGCCGATCTGAAACTTTGCCCGGAAGGTGGGAAACAGACCAAGTCCGGACCTAAGTAAGTGGGACCGCGCGCAGCGTTTAAATCAAGCTGCGAACAGGTGATCCACCCGACCGGAACAAAGGACCAGGAGCAAGTTTTGACAGACGGCAGAGGCTTGTATTTGGACGATTCAAGCCTCCAACAACGGTAAAACGGCTCCAATACTAATAGCTGGTATTGCCATAAGCTTAATCTGACCTGAAGCGGGACGCGGGACTCTGCCTATTATCATTACACCCCTCTATAAGTCTGATCAGAGGACCTACATTGTTATTGAATATTGGGGTCAGTACCGGAAGATTTGAAGTTACACTTTGTGGCCAAAATGTGGGGACAACAAGTTTTGAGTCACCTGCATTATTCTAACGGACCTCCTAAAGCAATTTGAGCTACCATAAACTTTCACTTTTTTGCACCAAATATTGGGACTAATTTGCTATTTTGTTAGTATCATTGTTGCCAATACTGACTTAACTGCTGCATTTATATTAATTGGTGCACTATGCGGCTCTATTGTATTGATGTATGCTACTACGGTACTCTAGATGTATTTTACCTGAAGTTTTTACTCCAATTTTATTTCATCATATTTTCCTACTCTTGGATGTGTTATAATAGTAATGAGTTGTAGTCACGCCGGGATAATTCCCAATGTGGTTAGTCCCAGAGGACACACATTCTCAGTACCTCCGTGAGTGACTGCCCCTTGGTAACAGCCAGCAACATTGTGTCAGATATTCTATTTCATTGTATTCCATCCAGCTATATTTTAATCACACTAAATAAAACCAGTGACCAAGTACCATAGGCCCAGTCCTTTTATATACACAAAACTATTGAAGGTTATAGATATTCAGAAAAAATGATCTTTCATGCAATGAAACCTAAGTGTCCCTCTTTGAATGTTCAAAAAGCTGGGAGGTTTGGTGTCCTGGTGTGATATGATACATTGTGTCACCAGCTTTAGGCTAGGCAGTGAGGCCCCTTTCACACGGGCGAGTATTCCGCGCGGATGTGATGCGTGAGTTTAACGCATTGCACCCGCACTGAATACCGACCCATTCATTTCTATGGGGCTGTGCACCCGAGCGGTGATTTTCACGCTTGCGTGCGTGAAAATCGCAGCATGCTCTATATTCAGCGTTTTTCACGTAACGCAGGCCCCATAAAAATGAATAGGGTTGCGTGAAAATCGCAAGCATCCGCAAGCAAGTGCGGATGCGGTGCGATTTTCACGCACGGTTGCTAGGAGACGATCGGGATGGAGACCCCATCATTATTATTTTCCCTTATAACATGGTTATAAGGGAAAATAATAGCATTCTGAATACAGAATGATTAGTAAAATAGCGCTGGAGGGGTTAAAAAAATATAAAAAATAATTTAACCCACCTTAATCCACTTGATCGCGAAGCCCGGCATCTCCTTCTGTCTTGATCTTAGCTGTGTGCAGGAACAGGACCTGTGGTGACGTCACTCCGGTCATCACATGATCCATCACCATGGTAAAAGATCATGTGACGGACCATGTGATGACCGGAGTGACGTCACCACAGGTCCTTTTCCTGCCCACAGCAAAAAAGACAGAAGAGAAGCCGGTCTGCGCGATCAAGTGGATTAAGGTGAGTAAAATTTTTATTTTTATTTTTTAACCCCTCCAGCCCTATTGTACTATGCATTCTGTATTCAGAATGCTATTATTTTCCCTTATAACCATGCTATAAGGGAAAATAATACAATCTACAGAACACCGATCCCAAACATGCACAATTTTTCTCACGCGAGAAAAAACGCATTACAATGTTTTGCACTCGCGCGGAAAAATGCACGTTCCCACAATGCACCCGCACATTTTCCCACAACGCCCATGTGAAAGAGGCCTAAGGCTGGTTTCACACGGGCGTGACGGATTTGATCCGGATGCGTTCAGGGTGCGTTCAGTGAAAATGCTGCGATTTTGGCACTAAAACAAGTCAGTTTTGTCTGCGATTGCGTTTAGTTGTTCAGTTTTTTCCGCGCGGGTGCAATGCGTTTTGATGCGTTTTTCACGCGCGTGATAAAAAACTGAATGTTTACAAACAACGTCTCTTAGCAACCATCAGTGAAAAACGCATCGCACTCGCACTTGCTTGCGGATGCAATGTGTTTTTCACGCAGCTCCATTCACTTCTATGGGGCCTGACCTGCGTTACAAACGCAGAATATAGAGCATGCTGCGATTTCAAAGCATTGCAGAAGTGATGCGTGAAAGAAAACGCTCATGTGCACAGCCCCATTGAAATTAATGGGTCAGGATTCAGTGCGGGTGCTATGCGTTCACGTCACGCATGGCACCCGCGCGGAAATCACGCTCGTGTGAAAGGGACCTAAGAGTTTTAGTCACTATCTGCAAGCTCGTAATACAGGAATACAAGTACATTACAGAATAAAACAGCAGGGTAGATAAGGGTGTACCACCCATATACATTACTTATCCTGTACTGATCCTGAGTTACATCTTGTATTATACTCCAGAGCTGCACTCACTATTCTGCTGGTGCAGTCACTGTGTACATACATTACTTATCCTGTACTGATCCTGAGTTACATCCTGTATTATACTCCAGAGCTGCACTCACTATTCTGCTGGTGCAGTCACTGTGTACATACATTACTTATCCTGTACTGATCCTGAGTTACATCCTGTATTATACTCCAGAGCTGCACTCACTATTCTGCTGGTGCAGTCACTGTGTACATTACATTACTGATCCTGTACTGATCCTGAGTTACATCCTGCATTATACTCCAGAGCTGCACTCACTATTCTGCTGGTGCAGTCACTGTGTACATACATTACTTATCCTGTACTGATCCTCAGTTACATCCTGTATTATACTCCAGAGCTGCACTCACTATTCTGCTGGTGGACTCACTGTGCCCATACATTACTTATCCTGTACTGATCCTGAGTTACATCCTGTATTATACCCCAGAGCTGTACTCCCTATTCTGCTGGTGCAGTCACTGTGTACATACATTACTTATCCTGTACTGATCCTGAGTTACATCCTGTATTATACTCCAGAGCTGCACTCACTATTCTGCTGGTGCAGTCACTGTGTACATACATTACTTATCCTGTACTGATCCTGAGTTACATCCTGTATTATACTCCAGAGCTGCACTCACTATTCTGCTGGTGCAGTCACTGTGTACATACATTACTTATCCTGCACTGATCCTGAGTTACATCCTGTATTATACTCCAGAGCTGCACTCACTATTCTGCTGGTGCAGTAACTGTGTACATACTTTACTTATCCTGTACTGATCCTGAGTTACATCCTGTATTATACTCCAGAGCTGCACTCACTATTCTGCTGATGCAGTCACTGTGTACATACATTACTTATCCTGTACTGATCCTGAGTTACATCCTGTATTATACTCCAGAGCTGCACTCACTATTCTGCTGGTGCAGTCACTGTGTACATACATTACTTATCCTGTACTGATCCTGAGTTACATCCTGTATTATACTCCAGAGCTGCACTCACTATTCTGCTGGTGCAGTCACTGTGTACATACATTACTTATCCTGTACTGATCCTGAGTTACATCCTGTATTATACTCCAGAGCTGCACTCACTATTCTGCTGGTGCAGTCACTGTGTACATACATTACTTATCCTGTACTGATCCTGAGTTACATCCTGTATTATACTCCAGAGCTGCACTCCCTATTCTGCTGGTGCAGTCACTGTGTACATACATTACATTACTTGTCCTGAACTCCCATTTTCTTCATGATTTTATGATTTTTGTGTGTTTTTTCTGTACTTTTGTGAAATCTGGATTTTATGTTTTGTTTACAAACACATCCAGAGACAGAAAGTTGTGATTGTGTCCATCGCACTTGTCTCTTTTCTACACTCAGGTCTTGTTTCCGGAGGGAAATGTTATAAGAAATGGTCTCTACTAATTTGTGAAACATAAAGTAACAAACAGAAAGCAGGATAATTTTCTCCTGTTTTTCAGACATGTCTTAGATACTATATATCCATCCATGGGAAAGCTGGGTGACCAACACGGCTGCTATTGTTGACTGAATCGAAGTCCACAAAGTGGAGTTCGATCCGAATTTCCAGGAAAATCTGATTTGTCACGAAGCTGAAATTCCTTGTGCTTCGCGGTAGCAAATCAATTTTCCCTGAATGGCGGTAAAAAACAAAAAAAATCTGACTTACCGTATTTTTAGCTTTATAAGACGCACTTTTTCCCCTCAAAGTAGGGGGGAAATGGCTGTGCGTCTTATAAAGCGAATAGTAGTGAGCGCATCCATTATGGAAGCGCTCGCTAGTATGCAATAGGTGTGAGCACTATGACCTGACGCTGCACGCAGTCAGGTGACAGTGCAGCGCGGAGAACACAGGGGAGCGCAACTTCTGAAGAGACCGCCGGACCTGGAGCGGAGCCGCGGCACAGGAGAGGTAAGATGTTTGTTTTTGTTTTTATTAGTCTGAAAGAAAAGGGCTGTTCTGTGGTCTGATGGGGTCTGACACGGAGGGCTGATATGGGGGGTCTGATGTGATGTCCTGATATTTATGGGGGTCTGATATGAGGTCTGATGAAAAATATTGTTTTCTTATTTTCCTCCTCTAGAATCTGAGGTGCGTGTTATCATCGAGTGCGTCTGATAAAGTGAAAAATACGGTACCTCATTTGCTCGTGACGAGCCGGATACCGCAATCTTGATTAAAGACCCTGCCCAAAATCCCATGCACGGTGATGTATGGCCGGCTCTTCGCGAGCAAATGGATGAGGTAAGTATGATTTTTTTTAATTTTACTCTGTATTATTACTGTCAGATGTTGTGATAAGCTAAGAATGCAGCATCTGAGGGGTACAATGACGGACAATGTCACTGCACCCACTACTTACCAAGAAATGCGCTTCGTGACAAAGTAATTACTCACAAAGCAAATTTTATTTTTTATTTTTGCTAAATTTGGTCGATTCAGCCAAATCTAATTTTTGAATACTTGGTTCATCTGTAAAGGCTGCCGCATCAACCTCCACCCAGATATCAACAGATTTCCTCTAGAAGAAACATTACTTCTCAGGCCTCATGTGGGATAATTCCTATAATATAAACCTCACAAAAATTCCTTAGAGTCAAATAATGACCCATTAGAAGAAGTGAAATATAATAATTATAAATGTATTTCTTTCTTCTTGTGCTCAGATTTATGGCCGCGATGTTTCAAAACATCGCGACAAAGGGAGGGGTTCATTGCTGCTTCTTGTGTGAATGCGCATTAACTGTCATTGGTCTTCTTTTCTAGGTCCACATTAACTCTTTACCACCTGCTGATCCCACGAGATGTCTTGTCTCATGCAAGTCAGAAGATTGGAGGGTCGTGAGGATATCCTTTATAACATATTTATCAAAGGCGGGGGGGGGGGAATTCATTTAAGGCTGTTTTGACCGCAGAGATTATTCATTGAATATATTAGAAGTGGGGAGTGAAAATAAAAAATAACATTTCCAATAATATAGAGTTTTAGGTCATTTTTCATTTTCACAAGGTTTAACGGGAAAAAAATCTAAATTGTTTCCTAATTCCTCCTGTGTCCGGCAACACCCTGAGCTCATACAGTCCCGGGGGAGTCTCCCCTGAGACCCCCACTGTAATTACACTGCTGTGGGCCGTACAATCATATGTCTGACAGGACGGTCCGTGTTTTGTCTGTCCGTGAGCCATCCGCGGTTGATCTGTTATTTTCAGTTCGGATGTCATCTAAATCGTGTCTTTTCTTTTTACAGACCCAACGTGAGAATCCGTAATCATGGACAAAATACGGCATTGCTTCTGCGCTGTCACCGGTCCTTGTAGACCACGGACCGCACACGTATGTGATCACTGCTGTGACTGAGGCCTTGGAGATACAACTTCCCATGCAGCAAACCCTGAGCTAGGACAGCGGCCATATTGGTTGTCACTCAGCTTTCCCAGATGCAGAGAAAAGTTGAATGAAACTTTTTTTATAAAATGTTGCCATTTGATAAAAGTGCGTTACAATCGTATTCTGACTATTTCCTCCGCAATCCCCAGGCCCCATTTATTCTGCTGGAGAATCAGACCCGGAGTGACCGCATCCGATCCAGGTGTGAACCTCACATTCCCCATGACTCTTTTTTTAGGGAATTGTCGACTCTTCCAGATGAATCCGGGATAAGATGCGCGCTCACTACTGGTACAATGCTGCCCCCTGGTGGATGCACAGGAAACTCCTCACAACCGATATCTCTCATTTTTGTAGCTATTCTTGTTTCCAAAGTTGCAAGCAGCGGCCAATCACATTGCTCTATCTACAAACTGAGCGTTTTGGTACTTTACAAGATTTTTGCAAGCAATTTCCAACTTCATCTAAGGAAGGAGATAGCAGCTGATTTTTATATTGTAGAGAAATCTAATGAGAATAAAAAAGAAATTACCAACGACTCGACAGACAGGAGCGATTTTGCAGAGATTTTTTAGGCTGCTCCGCAGACAGCGATTCTTGTAATGAGAGGTAAACGTCAGGGCGCAGTAACTTTTATGGTACCTTCACAAGTGGATTATGTGCAGAAAAAACACAGTATAAAGCCTCATGCACACGACCGTTGTGTGCATCCGCGTCCGTTCCGTCATTTTTCACAGTTTAGCGGAGGTCCCATTCATTTCTATGGAGCTGTGAAAAAAAACTGATAGTCCTCCGTTTTTTCTATGCGTCCGTGATCCAGTCTGTCAAAATAATATAACCTGTCCTATTCTTGTCAGTGAAAAACGGAGGACGGACCCATTCAAGTCAATGGGTCCGTCCAAAAAAACGGATGCACAACTGGTATGTCATCCGTGTCCGCGTCCCTTGACATACAGGAAGACACAAGGAAACACAACTGAAGCAAAATCGGACACGGACCACTGAAGCCAAATCAGTGAAAAAACACTGTGAAAAAACACTGTCGGCCTAAGGCCTCATGCACACGACTGTTCTGCGGTCCGTAAAACACGGATGGCGTCCATGTGCGTTCCGCAATTTGTGCCCGGATAGCCATTAATATAACTGCCTATTCTTGTCCACAAAATGGACAAGAATAGGACAGGTTATATTTTTTTTGCGGTCCACGGAACGGAGCAACGGATGCAGAAAGCACACGGAATGCTGTCCGCATCTTTTGCGGCCCCATTGAAGTGAATGGGTCCCCATCCGAGCCGACCAAAACAACGGTCATGTGCATGAGGCCTAATGCAGTTTCTTGGAGACATTAAAACTCTTCTAAGTTTAACCGCAATGTGTAAAATTTTAATTTTAAAGGGCCATTTCAATACTGAAGTGGTTTGGAGAGGCCTGCACGTTAGAAGCCCCCCACAACTCACCCCCTTTTAAAACTGCACCCCTCAAAGTATTCAAAATAACATTTCTATTGCTTGTTAAGCCACAGGAATTAATCCAAAATGGGGGTGAAATGTAAAAATTTTATTTTTCTATTTTATTTTCATTTATTTATTTTTGTTCAATTTTAGTCTATTTTTTTAAACGCAGCAGGTGATAGAAGAAAAATAAAGCTCTAAATTTAATACACGGATTCAGCAGTTTTTACTAATCTCCCGTATGTGGCCGTAGAGTTCTACGTGACTCAAATGCCAGCCATAGGATTGGAGGTGCACCCTGTGGGCTTTGGGGCCTGCCATTACTTCCGTACATGGCTGTTGTTATGGCAACCATCAGGACCTTCCGATCAAGTCAGAGGGGGCCCGACGAGGAAGAGACCACTTAGATTGACTTTAATGGAGCAACGGAACGTGATTTGCGGCCAAATATAGGACATGTTTTATCTTTGCACGGAACGGAGATACGGAAACACGGAAACGGAATGCATATGGAGTACATTCCGTTTTTTTTTTTTTTGCAGACGCATTGAAATGAATAATTCCGTATACGGAACGCAAAAAACGCCCCGCAAAACGGAAAAAAAAAACGGTAGTGTGAAAGAGGCCTTATGAAAACTGCTACAATGAAAATGTATATCGATGTTTACTGATTTACAATTATTATGTGGGCAGACAAAGAATAGAATGCGAGCAGTGAAAAAAAAAATATACTGATCAGTAAAAATGCATACGAGACTAGATCTGCCGACGTCCGCAGTCCCCTCCAAATACATTTCACGCAGAACTGATATACAAGGTCGCAGTGACGTCATACAGCTGAGCTGTTGGTACAATGTTGTATTCAGCCTGTTCTTCCTGAAAGTAAATATTTGGCACCAAACACGGTGTATCCAGCGCTCAGACTGACACAGCCAGGTTTGGATGCGTCCGTAGAAGACGTAGGTATTGACATATGTCAGCGCGTGTATGTGTGCCGTCACGTGTCAGAGATGGCAGTAATAAGATACAATGTTTCTTCCTGTAACAATAATACCTGTGTGTACATATCACACGGTGTCACCGCCATGCTGTGCCCTGGGGACGCTGCTGATGAGAGTAGGCGACGTCTGATGAGCGCCGGTGTTGGAGTAGTTGATATGAGCGTGTGGAGCGCTGGTCGGTGCTGTAGTTCTCCAGCGTTCATTAAGCTCCTGCCGAGGTTGGACTGATTAAGCTGGCTGGGAGTTGTAGTACCACAGTTAGGGCTCATGCACACAAACATATTTTCTTTTTTGCACTTTTTTTGCATACTGTAGGTGGAACTATTCATTTCAATGGGTCTGCAAAAAAACGGAAATGACTATTATTGTCCACATTACAGACAAGTATAGGACTGTTCTATTAGGGGTCGGCTGTTCCGTTCCGCAAAATACGCAATGCACACGGACGTCATCCGTATTTTTTGCGGATCCGTATTTTTCAGACTGCAAAAGACATACAGTCGTGTGCATGAGCCCTTAGACATATGCCTCATGCACAGGACTGGGCCCACGGATCTGCAAAATCCAGATACCTTCCCTGTGCATCTGCAGTTCGGACCAGAATAGGACGTGTTATAATTTCGGATGTGCACATGACTCCAAGGGAATGAATGGGGCAGTGTGTAGTCCGCAAAATACGCAGGTAGCACGTGAATGACACATATGGAGGTGTGAACGAGGACGAATAACCGCAGATGGTTCATGTCTTACAGCGTATCCATAGTGGATAGTAATACCGCAACCAGCTCCGGTACGGTGGGGATGCAGCACTATAGTACAGTAGTATTGCTCGCATTCTATTCTGCAGTACATACCCCATGACTTTATCCCAGCTTCTATGTAAGTATCGTATAGGATTTGTTACTGGTTTTATCTTTTTTTTCTTTATCAAAAACCAAATAATGGATGAAACATCGAGCCCACGCCGCACTGGGCTCTGCTACATCTGTATGTTGTCTGCCCTGCCCCCCAGCCCCATTGCCCCATTGTTTACTAATGTAAAGGTGGGGGGATGGGATTTCGGGAGGATGACCCTGTGTGAGACAACATAGACTCTGTTCTATGGCCGGGGACCTGTAGGTGTATGAAGCCGCGATGACCTCCAGCACCGGATTCCTCCTCAGCTCCATGATCCTTCTGTCCTGTACCCCGTTATCTCAGCCGGTCAGTACTGGGGTTCTGGGGGGGCCATGTTATACCGCCGAGCTGTACACGGCGTCAGGAAGGAGAAGGTTTATACTGGAGCATAAGAGCTTACAATCTACACAGGGATTTGATTTCCTGGCACTGGGAGTGCGGGTACTCACCAGTGGCGGAACTAGGATTCTATGGGACCCAGGGCAAACTTTGGATTGGGGGCCCCATTATAGGTTTGAATTTTGCCCCTTCAACGCTGTATATATATCATTTTGCCCCCTCTCACTCTGTGTATATTAGATTTTGCCCCCCCTTCCCCCCTGTCTTATATATACGTATATGGTCAGCGGGTTCCCTTTCTAAAATCTAAAAAAGTTCCTAATGCCGGGTGCCCCCCAGAATGGGGTTGGCATACATAACAATAAATACTCCCCTCTGTTCTGCTCCACTCCGTCTCTGCTTGCACAGTCAGTTGCGAGCACATCCCGCCATACCCTCTGCCGAACTCCAGCACCGGGTCTCACCGACATGACATGATTACACGGCGGTGGCGCAGGAGAGGGTATGGGGATATGTGCAGCCGCAGAGGGGACTGGCTGAAAGCACTTGCACCCCCCCCCCCCTGCCGGGCCCAGTCGCAGTCGCACCCTCTGCGTCCGTGATCATTACGCCCCTGGTACTCCCATCATCCTAATGAAGCATGGCATTGACCATTGGAGGAGTAGTCCATCACTGCATCCCTGAGCACGCCGAGCTCATGGAGAGGAGGCCGCTGGTTAGGACCTCTCTGCTACCTGCTCCAAACACTAGGGGGCGCTGATTATAATGCCAATTTGGTAACCCCTCACTTTTCAGGACTTCTACAGTACAACACACCAGGCTCGGACTGGCCCACAGGGGTACAGGGGAATCCCCCGGTGGGCCCCTGAGCAAGGTGGGCCCCTAGTCTCTCACCCCCTGCACAAGTGGCACATAACACATTAGATTTACTGCCCTACATACATATCTTCAGTGTACAGCACCTCAACCAGCCGATGTTCATATAACAAAAATGTTAGATTATTTATTATATTTGAATGTATCCGTACGGTGGGCCCCCAAAATACATTTTACTGGTGGTCCCTAGGTACCCCAGTCCGACACTGCGCACACGTATACACACAACTACACTCATACAGCCACAAACCCACATACATATGCACAAGTACACACATTTACACAAGACGTACACTCACATACACACAAATACACACACACACTAGTACACGCACACCAGCACAAGTACACCCATACACCAGTACACACACCAGTACACACACACATACACCAGTACACATACACCAGTACACACACCAGCAAACGTACACACACACACACTAGTACACGCACACCAGTACACACACCAGTACACACACACATACACCAGTACACACACCAGTACACACACACATACACCAGTACACACACACATACACCAGTACACACACCAGCAAACGTACACACACACACACACACTAGTACACGCACACCAGTACACACACACATACACCAGTACACACACACATACACCAGTACACACACCAGCAAACGTACACACACACACACACACTAGTACACGCACACCAGTACACACACATACACCAGTACACACACACATACACCAGTACACACACCAGCAAACGTACACACACTAGTACACACACAAACACCAGTACACACAGCAACACACACACTAGTACACACACAGACATCTGTACACACACCAGCACACACACACACTAGTGCACACAAACACACACAGACATCAGTACACACAAACCAGCACACGTACACACACACACACACACACACACACACACACTAGTACACATACCAGTACACACACACACACCAGTATACACACACACACACTAGTACACATACCAGTACACACACACACACCAGTATACACACACTAGTACACACACACACACACTAGTACACACACCAGTACACACACACACCAGTACACACACACACACACCAGTACACACACATACACCAGTACACACACACAAGTACACACACATACACCAGTACACACACAGGCATCAGTACACACACACCAGTACACACACATACACCAGTACACACACACCAGTACACACACATACACCAGTACACACACAGGCATCAGTACACACACACCAGTACACACACATACACCAGTACACACACACCAGTACACACACACATACACCAGTACACACACAGGCATCAATACACACACACACACCAGTACACACACATACACACACACACCAGTATACACACACTAGTACACACACACACACACACACACACACTAGTACACACACACACACACCAGTACACACACACACCAGTACACACACACACACACCAGTGCACACACATACACCAGTACACACACACCAGTACACACACATACACCAGTACACACACAGGCATCAGTACACACACACCAGTACACACACATACACCAGTACACACACACCAGTACACACACATACACCAGTACACACACAGGCATCAATACACACACACACCAGTACACACACATACACCAGTACACACACAGGCATCAGTACACACACATACACCAGTACACACACACC
Source organism: Bufo gargarizans (assembly GCF_014858855.1). Lineage (NCBI taxonomy): Eukaryota > Metazoa > Chordata > Amphibia > Anura > Bufonidae > Bufo > Bufo gargarizans. Next base: position 101,647 of record NW_025334589.1, on the reverse strand, counting down.
AGTACACACACATACACCAGTACACACACAGGCATCAATACACACACACACCAGTACACACACATACACCAGTACACACACAGGCATCAGTACACACACACACCAGTACACACACACACATTTCACTCACACACTGAGCGATCTAATCTGTAAAGGAAATTTTCCAGTTTTACTTAAATTACATTTTTATTTATAGTTAAAATTTCTGCACCTTCCTAGCCTGCTTCATATGTCAAGTCCTCGCCAAGTCCAAGTTTTCTGCTTGTTGTCAGCAAATGGAAACATTTGCCTTTACATCCAGAGGCTGAAAACCTGTGGGGACCTAATACTGCTCAGAGCTGAGGATTTCTACCCAGTCTGAACCGTCCTCTATGATAGACCCCGCCCGGACTCCACTGATACATTGTAACAAACTGTCAGGACAGAAGGGAGGTTTTCAGCCTTTGGATGTTCCCATTCACTGACAGCAAGCAGAGATCTTGATAATGGTGAGGAATTAAAATATAAAATTAGAGAGCGGCAGTAATTACTTCAGATTTCAGAAATCCGGCCGCCTCTGAAGGTAACCATCACGAATGGTGACAACCTCCTGTTGCCCTGGGTTACAGCTCATTTGCATGTTATACGTGGTCCGTCCGTCCCCTGCTGCTCGGGGTCTCATTCTCAGCTTTCTCTCCACAGATTCTCCATCGTCTGACTAAATACGGTAAATATTGCTTTCTGAACATTTACTTAATGTGACATCAGATGTGTACTGGGGCGTGTATGCAGGGGCGGGGCCTGTGAGGGGGAGTGCACAGAGGGGCGGGGCATATGATGGTGAATACATAGAAGGGGCGGGGCATACAATGCTGAATACATAGAAGGGCGGGGCATACAATGCTGATCACATAGAAGGGCGGGGCATATAATAGTGAATAGCAATGGCCGCCACCCAGCGGTCTGACGACAGTACCCAGCAGTGGCGTACACAAAATCCATGGGGCCCCGGTGCGAAACTGATCCATGGGGCCCCCTCCCTGTCGCCCACCCCCCCTTCCCCCCCAACCCGTCGCAAGAATTTACTTGGGCCCCCTGGATTGGGATTAATAATGCTCCGTGCCTCTCTGTGATCTCTTTACTACAAAATCCCAGTGAGATAAAGTTGTCACCGTGATTTTGTAGCAAATAGATCACAGAGAGGCACGGAGCATTATCTATCATGTTAGTGCTCTGTTTCTCCGCTGTCCAGTACGGGGATTGCCCAATGCATGGCTACACTCACCCAGTACTAACTAATAAAATCTGGTCCTACCTCATCTGGGGTGTCGCTGGCGTCGGCGTGATGTTCACTGGATCCAGAACAAGGTCCCTGTGGTGATAGAGAAAAAAAGAATAATCACATAAGGAAGGGACGGTGACTGCCCCTGTCAAATCACCAGCAGGGGGCGCTGTGCTGGCCTGTGACACTGAGCCATGCCAATGTATAGCATAGATTTCCCCTAAGTGCTACTACACAGTACTAATGCCCACCTTGTGGCCCCTCACAGTAATTAAGCCCACCTTGTGGTCCCTTTAAAATAGTTATGTCCTCCTTATGGCCCCTCACAGTAGTTATGGCCAGATATATGCCCCCCTTACAGTAGTTATGGCCAGGTGTATCCCCCTCACAGTAGTAATGCCCAGATATGTGTCCCCTCACAGTAGTTATGGCCAGATATGTGTCCCCTCACAGTAGTAGTTATGCCCAGATATGTGTCCCCCTCACAGTAGTAGTTATGGCCAGATATATGCCCCCCTTACAGTAGTTATGCCCAGATATGTGTTCCCCTCACAGTAGTAGTTATGTCCAGATATATGCCCCCCTTACAGTAGTAATGCCCAGATATGTGTCCCCCTAGGACAGCGGGCAAAATGGAATATATATACAGCGGAGGCAAAAAATGGAATACATACACAGGGGACAAATGGAATATATACAAAGGGGGCAACATGGATATATATACAGGGGCCCTGTATATATGTATATATATATATATATATATATCCATGTTGCCCCCTTTGTATATATTCCATTTGTCCCCTGTGTATGTATTACATTTTTTACCCTTCTGTATATATTTAATTTTTGTCATTTTTGGTATTACTATTTTGCCAAGTATTTCGGGTCGGGCCCCTATGAAGGATTTGCCGCACTGCCAGATGCTCCCTGTGTTCCCTGTGAGCCGGCAGATACAAAATAATAAACAAAAACTTACCTACTCTGAACCTGCTCTGCTCCCGCCGTCTTGTTCATCATAATCCCGTCAACCAGCGTAATCCCACGAGACTTGGCACGAGGGTCACAGGTCTGGAGCAAGGGTGGAGGAGGGGCCGCCGCGTAAGGTAGTAACTGCGAGTGCGCAGTGCTGCACTGCCGGCCACACACAGAGGCCGGGGCCCGACTGGCCATATACAATTAAAACCTTTAAAATCATTTGCGGTGGGGCCTTGGGTACAGCACTACTGCAGAGGCCAGGGGTCCACAGGCGGCCGGGCCCCCTGGAGTGCCGGGCCCGGTCGCAACTGCGACCACTGCGACCCCTGTATGTACGCGCCTGGTACCCAGATCAGCCCAAGGAGGGAGGTCCCCGCTGTTGCTGCCTACTCCGAGATCTCTAATGTCAGAGATGGTGAAGGTGACGTCGATGATGACGTGTCTATGGAAGTCACGTCGGTGCCCACAAGAGAGGAAGAGGAGGGGAGTTCAGAGGGAGAGACGGAGCAGCAGATAGGGAGGAGAAGGAGGAGAAGCAGGCAGAGCTCGCAGCGCACAGGAGGCAAAAAACAGACTGTAAATGTATCTGGAGCGAGCTATCCACCATGCACGGTCACATCTGGTGCTCCCAGGACGCCGGCACATGGCTCTGCAGTGTGGGCTTTTTTTAACGTGTCTGCTGCTGACAATAGTGTTACCATCTGCAGCCTGTGCTGTCAACACATAAGTCGCGGTAAGCCCAACACTCACGTAGGGACGACCGCCTTAAGAAGGCACCTGGCCTCCCATCACCGAGCCCAGTGGGAGCAACACCGTCAGAACCCACAAAGCCATACACCCGGCGCTCCACGTCCTGCCTCTTCTCCTTTTCCTCTCTCCTCCCATTTGTCCTCCACTCCACCTTCCACCGTGCCGTTGTCGCGTTCATCTGGCAGAAGGCAGGATTCTGTGGCCCAAATGTTCGAGCATAAAAAGATGATGACGACGGATAACCCTCTTGGCCGACGGCTGACCGCTGGCTTGTCGGAACTGCTAGCCCGCCAACTACTGCCAAATAAACTGGTGGACTCGGAGGCCTTTAGAAAATTTGTGGCCATTGGCACACCGCAATGGAAGGTCCCCGGAAGGAAATATTTCTCCCAGAAGGGCATCCCAGAGCTATATGGCCACGTTCAGCGGCAAGTGAATGTATCTCTGGCACAAAGTGTCGGTGCCAAGATACATCTGTCCACAGACACGTGGTCTAGCAAACACGGGCAGGGAAGGTACAAAACTTTTACTGCCCACTGGGTGAACCTTCTGACGGCTGTCAAGCATGCAACCCGTGGCACCCGTGTGGATTTGGTGTTACCGCCACGGATTGCATGCAGGCCTGCCTCTTCTTCTCCTCCTCCTACTCCATCCTCCGTCTCCTCCTCGGCTGACTCCTCCTTTTCCGCTGCTACCACCTCTTCCGCTGCGCCCCCCAAGCTCCCCAGAACCTCAGTAGCCATGCTGTGCTGCGTCTGTTGTGCCTGGAAGCCAAGAGCCACACCGGTCCTGCACTCCTTTCAGCTCTGTGATCACAGGCCGATCAGTGGCTAACCCTGGTCAATTTGACAGTTGGTAAAGTGGTGTGCGACAACGGTGCCAATCTGCTGAGCGCGCTGAAACAGGGCAAAATGACACATGTGCCGTGAATGGCACACGTCCTGAACTTAGTTGTGCAGCGATTCGTTGCCAAATACCCCGGGGTCCAGCAGTGACACCACCTGCCCGTCAGACGTCTGATTTGTGACAGCCCGACGCGCTGGAACTCCACCTTGTATATGCTTGATAGGCTGCTCCAGCAGCAACGTGCCGTTAACAACTACCTGTACGAATTCTGCAGCAGGACAGGTTCTAGGAGCTTGGTTTCTTTTCACCGCGCCAGTGGCTGCTCCTGCGCGACGCATGCAGACTTCTGCGGCCATTTGATGAGATCACCAAACTGGTCAGTCGCAGCCAGGGCGCCATCAGTGACATAGTACCTTACGCCTTCTTTCTGGAGCGTGCATTGCGTTGTGTCATTGATCAAGGCGTCGGGGAGCAGGAGCAGGAAGATGAAGAAGTCGCAATGCTGAATGAATTCCCAGGGGGGCTACTCCATCTGAGACAAGTCAGCAGGAGTCTGAAGAGGAGTCAGAGGAGGATGGTGGCTGGGGGGAGGAGGAGGAGGAGCAAGAAGAGCAGGTTTTAAACGTTTCTGGGATCCCTGGTGTTGTCCATGGATGGGGGAGGAGACCGAGGACGACATTATCCTGGGCGATGATTAGGAGCCAGGCCGCTCCACTGCTTTCAGTTTATTGCAAATGGGGGCCTTCATGCTTCAGTGTTTGAAGAGGGACCCCCCATATAAAAAGCATAAAAGGCAAGGACCAGTACTGGGTGGCAAAGTACTTAGACCACCGGTACAAACACAAAATGGTAGACATGTTACCAGCTTTACAGAGGGCTGTCAGAATGCAGCATTTCCAGGCTTTGCTGCGAGAGATGCTGCATTCGGGCACTGGCAGAGGAATTTCTACTCACAGAGAAACAGTTGCGAGTACCAATCCTACAGCGCATGCAAGAAGAGGGCGGTTTGAAGATGCGTTGGTCACTTCGCATATGAGATCATTCTTGCAGCCAACCCATCGACAGCCGCCCTCCGGATCCAGTCTCAGGGAACGCCTAGACCGACAGGTGTCCGACTACATCGGATTAACGGCCGATGTGGACGCTCTGAGAAGCGAGGAACCCCTGGACTACTGGGTGTGCAGGCTTGACCTGTGGCCAGAGCTGGCACAATTTGCCATGGAACTGTTGGCTTGCCCCTCGTCCAGAGTCCTGTCCGAAAGGACGTTCAGCGCAGCAGGGGGGATTGTGACGGATAAGCGCACTCGCCTAGCTCACGACAGTGTGGACTACCTCACATTTCTAAAAATGAATGAGGCATGGATCTCGGAGGAATTCAACACCTGTGATGACCACATTTAATAGAATTTCTACATGCCAGCCCACACATATCCGCCACCACCTAGAACAAAGAATGGTCCCTGTCTCAGGTAAATACAGCGGCATAAAAGGCCTTTTCTGTCCGGTGAATGCATAATGTTTGGGGCCTGTAGTCCACTGGCCTGCTGTAAATTTTTTATCCTTTGACCGTATAATGTACATCGAGCCACATAATCAGAATTTCTTTTATGTCAGGTGAATGCCTAATTTGTCAGTGAAAAGAAGCAATCTTGTTTACATCTAGAGGCTGAAACCCCAGGGCCCATTCACATGAGCCCATAGTACTATCTACACAGCTTATAGTTTGTTACAGTGTATCATTCGGGGTACGTCCATGCCTGTGGCGACATGTCCATACATGTTTATAGCATATCCCAAAATATTGTCCTCTTGGCAAATACATAGGGGTCAGGTGATACACAACTGCGTCAACAGTGCGAGCAGGACAAGGTCAGGATGCAGCAGTCATTGAATGGAAACAATGTCTGCATTCAGAGCCGGATAGCCTTCCTGGACGGGGTCAGGATGAGTTGTCAGACAGGATCACCCAGACTGGATACATTGTAACAAACTGTAGCAAAGTGATCAGCATTGGGTCAGAATGTAGACAATGTAGGCAAGGGGGGTTCAATTCACTGACACCATGTGCTAGTAAGTGTAACTGGAAATGGCCACCACCGTCATCATCATCCTCTTACTCATTCTTTCTCGGTTTTGCAGGACTGTTGCTGAAAGATCTAGAAAAACGCCTTGTGGAGGACTTGTTTCCACTGAAACTGAAATACTATGACACCACGGAGGGTAAATCCACATGAAGATTCTCTATGATGTGTTCACTGGGGCCCTAAATGACAATCGGCCCCGGATACAACATAACAAATAGTATTATTATTATTATCTTAAAATATATATGTAAATCTCATATCCAAGATGGCGGAGTGTAAGGTAGTGTGTGCTATAGGTACATATAATAGCGTACATAGAGAGGGGCCCCACAGCAAACATGCAACGGGGCCCCTATTATGGTGATGGGTTTTTGCCACGTAGCACAGACGGTCTACAGAAGGCCCCTTCTTTGACTCCCAAGTCCCAGTCTGGAGAGAGGAGTCCTGCACAGAACTGGGCCCCATCTATGTAAGGGCCCCATAGCAAATACCTTGAGGAGACCCACTGACAAAAAGCCTTCTAGAGAAATGTGGTAAATAAAAGACAGGAGGAGGGAGATGCAGCTGCAGCTTCTGTGTGTGAGACTGCATTTACAGAAATGGGCCCCAAACCCTCATACCAGCAATTAGAGATGAGCGAAGTTTGGAAAAATTCGATTTGGACGATTAGCCGAAGTTTGACAAGAAATTCGATTACATCCAAATTAATTCATCACGAAATGCGATAAATCAGGTATACCCAGGCCACTCTGCCTTATCCTATGCTTCCCACTTGGTGGCCCAATCTCAGTAGGGAGGCTTGGAGGGGTGTATCGCAGTGTGCATTATGTTCCGGTGCACCCACATTCATAGGTAATCCGTTCTGTCAGTATTACAAGCCGTTCACATCACTGTGCAGGGCCCCAAGATTCATAGCTAATCCCTTCTGTTGGCTGTGGAATTACTGTACTTCAGTATTACAGGTCAAGAAAAGCATCAGGTCTAATTTGTCACCGTGGACTTAACTGTGCAGTGCACCAAACAGTGGCCCCATAACAGAGTGGGGACAGTGGCGTCAGTAGTGGCCCCATAACAGAGTGGGGACAGTGGCGTCAGTAGTGGCCCCATAACAGAGTGGGGACAGTGGCGTCAGTAGTGGCCCCATAACAGAGTGGGGACAGTGGCAGCAGCGGCAGTAGTGGCCCCATGACAGAGTGGGGACAGTGGCAGCAGCGTCAGTAGTGGCCCCATGACAGAGTGGGGACAGTGGCAGCAGCGGCAGTAGTGGCCCCATGACAGAGTGGGGACAGTGGCAGCAGCGGCAGTAGTGGCCCCATGACAGAGTGGGGACAGTGGCAGCAGCGGCAGTAGTGGCCCCATGACAGAGTGGGGACAGTGGCAGCAGCGGCAATAGTGTGGCCCCATAGCAGAGTGGGGACAGTGGCAGCAGCATCAGTAGTGGCCCCATGACAGAGTGGGGACAGTGGCAGCAGCGGCAATAGTGTGGCCCCATAGCAGAGTGGGGACAGTGGCAGCAGCGTCAGTAGTGTGGCCCCATAACAGAGTGGGGACAGTGGCAGCAGCGGCAGTAGTGGCCCCATAACAGAGTGGGGACAGTGGCAGCAGCGGCAGTAGTGTGGCCCCATAGCAGAGTGGGGACAGTGGCAGCAGCGGCAGTAGTGTGGCCCCATAGCAGAGTGGGGACAGTGGCAGCAGCATCAGTAGTGTGGCCCCATAACAGAGTGGGGACAGTGGCAGCAGCGGCAGTAGTGGCCCCATAACAGAGTGGGGACAGTGGCAGCAGCGGCAGTAGTGGCCCCATGACAGAGTGGGGACAGTGGCAGCAGCGGCAATAGTGTGGCCCCATAGCAGAGTGGGGACAGTGGCAGCAGCGTCAGTAGTGTGGCCCCATAACAGAGTGGGGACAGTGGCAGCAGCGGCAGTAGTGGCCCCATCACAGAGTGGGGACAGTGGCAGCAGCGGCAGTAGTGGTCCCATGACAGAGTGGGGACAGTGGCAGCAGCGTCAGTAACTGTGACAATAGTGGCCCCATGACAGAGTCTGGTGGCAGCAGTGGCAGTGAGGTTGTGTTCACATCACTGTTTAAGTTTCCATTCTTCTGATCTGTTAGAAGAACATAAAACAAACAAAAAATAAATAAATCCTGTATTTTGAGCATCCATAAAGCCTCTTTCAGACGGTCAGTATTTGATCAGTATTTGTAAGCCAAAAACAGGAGTGGGTCCAAAACAGAGACAAAATGTCATGGAATTATTTGCATCTCATCTGTGTTTTGGACCCACTCCTGCTTTTGGCTTATAAATTCTAATCAAATACTGATGCAAAACACTGACCAAACACTGACTAAAAGAAGGTATTAGCTACGATGAATTTGGGTCGAGTTCGTTGAGCGATTTGTGCGGTTCATTCTAATAACCAACAACGCTCCTCCCGTGTGACAATAACCCAGACCGTATAGAGGGATCCTGGACCGTATGGAGGGATCCCAGACCGTATGGAGGGATCCCGGACCGTATGGAGGGATCCCAGACCGTATGGAGGGATCCCAGACCGTATGGAGGGATCAACATAGGTTACAATTTTGTTGCACTGAACAGCGACGTAGAATTTGTTTAAAATTTGTCGTGGCTGTCAGAGTGAAGCAGAATAAAATTTTCGCTAACAGAACGTGTTCGCCAGGACTGATGAATTTGGGTCCAGTTGGTGCAGCGATCTGTCTGGTAATACCGTCGTATCTACGACCATAAACGATTGCAATAATGACGCAGACTGATTTTTTCTTGGGCTAAAAGAACATATTAGCCACAATGAATTTGGGTCGAGTTGGTGCAGAGATTTGTTTGGTTCATTCTGATAACCAAAGAGACTCCTCCCTTATGGCAATAATCCGGCTGCCATGTTTGGTCCGTCCAGCAAGTTCGGCTCATCTGGTTTTAACCCAAATACAAGCAGTTATTTAACCCTAGGCGTTCCGCCTCCATCTTCCTTGAGGGCCAAGTGATGTTTAGCGCTTACTGCTGTGTGATGCCCTTACATGTCTGGGCCTGCACACGCTGCACTGAAGGGATAGCCGTCTGTCTACCCTTCGCCGACAGGTGCGGGTTACCTGCTCAGCGTCATTCGTCATAGAGATTGGAGACTGTATTACTGAAGCAGACTAATGTGTTTGGTAAAAGACAAATTTTTTTGCTACAAGTTAAAAAATTCTAAAAATTTAGATAAAATGATTTTTCCAACAAAAAACGACAACCAGCTTGTGGGCAACTCTGCTGTGCAAAGAATCAATTTATTTTCCTGCACTGTCCCTGCAGTCTCCCTATGCTCTCCCTGCAGTCTCCCTATGCTCTCCCTGCAGTCTCCCTATGATCTCCCTACACTGTCCCTGCACTCTCCATATCCAATATTCTACAATTAAAAGCTATCTGAAACACTGTCCCTGCAGTCTCCCTATGCTCTCCCTGCAGTCTCCCTATGCTCTCCCTATGATCTCCCTACACTGTCCCTGCAGTCTCCCTATCTCTCCCTGCAGTCTCCCTATACTCTCTCTATGCTCTCCCTATGCTCTTCCTGCAGTCTCCCTATGATCTCCCTACACTGTCCCTGCACTCTCCCTATGCTCTCCCTGCAGTGTCTGAGAACTTTCCCTATGATCTCCCTACACTGTCTCTGCACTCTCCCTATCCAATATTCTACAATTAAAAGCTATCTGAAACACTGTCCCCAGCAATTGCCACGTCTCTCCCTATGCTCAGCTCACAGTGAAATGGTGGCAACCGTGTGGGGTGAGGCTTTTAAAGGGCTGTGACATCACAGGAGATGGCTATCTGCGGATTGGCTGGCTGCATGGCATTATGGGTAATATCGCATTCCCGGGTTTCTAACTTTCTCTTTGTAACGTGTAGCTGCCACTTTAGGTAAAGAAATTTTTCTTAAACTTCGGATCAAATTCCACTTTGGATACTTCGACTCGCTCATCTCTGCTGGCAATTGTTGGGGCCCCAGTGCATGTACCCCAACCGCTATATCATATCATGAGGAAGACACTATAGATTAGAGCGCCCAGGAGTAGTGAAGACGTGTGCGTCATGTGCAGTGTTAATATGAAACCTCCCTTTCAGATCCCTGCAGCTCTAATCCATGCTTTAACTATGGAACATGCGAGAACAAAGAACGCGGATACACATGTCGCTGCACCGAGTTCTTCACTGGATTAAACTGTGAGAAAGGTGAGTAAAGACGTTTTCTGCAGGTAAAACCCAATATGGCGGCCGGCGCTGAGCGCTGATGATCTGCGGGGATGTCAAACACCCCAACAGATATTATCTAGAAATATATAAAACCCACACCAGACACTTAGCTTAGTGTGCAATAAAGACATAATCATCTTTACCATAGACAATAAGGATTCTTTACTGTAAGAGCGGTAAGGCTGAGGAAAAGTCCTCTACAGAAGATCAGCAGGGTCATAACTGTCATGTATTGAACCCCGATGGCTGCTATGGCTATAGTTTAAGGATTCTTCACTGTAAGAGTAGTAAATTTATGGAACGTTCTCTGTAGAAGAAAAGGATTCTCTACTGTAAGAGCAGTAAATTTATGGAAAGTTCTCTGTAGAAGATAAGGATTCTCTACTGTAAGAGCAGTAAGACTGTGAAATACTGTCCATAGAAGATAAGGATTCTCTACTGTAAGAGCAGTACAACTGTGGAATACTGTCCATAGAAGATAAGGATTCTCTACTGTAAGAGCAGTAAGACTGTGGAATACTGTCCATAGAAGATAAGGATTCTTCACTGTAAGAGCAGTACATTTATGGAAAGTTCTCTGTAGAAGATAAGGATTCTCTACTGTAAGAGCAGTAAGACTGTGGAATGCTGTCCATAGAAGATAAGGATTCTTTACTGAAAAGCAATAAGGGTGTAGAAAATTCTCTAAAGACAATAAGGCTTCTGTATTGTATTAGAAGTTTAGTTGTGGAATATTCTTCCTAGACTATAAGGATTCTTTACTGTAAGAGCAAAAGATCAGTGGAAATATCTATATAGACAGAAAGGGTTCTTTATTATGAATGCACTTGGCAGGTGGGGGGGGATCTGTTAAAGATTTCGTATTGGGGGCGAGGAGCCGTAAGTTTTGCCTCTGGACAGAGTTATGTTCTGCGGGTGGTCCACAGTTGCCCCTTTGATATGACACGGTCTGGGGCCATGGCTTTACGGTTGGCGGCTCCGGCCCTGTCAGCGTCCATCCTCTCCATGACATCATTGTGACTTATTTTGTGCGCAGCGATGCGGCCGTGTAAGAAGGAGACCTGTGGACAGGGCGACTGTGTCCTGAAGAAGCATGCTCCCTATCACAAGTGCCGCTGTCACTACCCATACCACGGACCTTCGTGCAGCGCAGGTAAGAGGGCAATAGTCACAGGGTGGGAAAACTGACTATCCAAAGAATATCATTGCCAAGATCTCTGCTTGCTGTCAGTGAATGGAAAAATCTTATAGTTTAGATGCAGAAACTGAAAAGGAGACCTAATCTTGGTTACACAGTTGATGGGCTTGTTACAATGTGTCAGTGAAAGCAGAGATGTCAGAAGATATCATGGGGGGTGGGGGTAATAATGCCATATGTACCATGAGGGCAGCCTGTACAGCTCAGAGATGTGGTGTGTATGGCCTCCACCCAAGCATGTTCTCCACTGATGGTGCATAATGCAAAGAGAGCTCTGCTACATTGGAATAGTGTTGGCGGTGTCTCAGCAGGGTCCTCACTGGTACTGCCCTGGGTTGTAATTTCCCCCGTTCTTCCTGCAGTTGAGACAGTTTGCACCCACAACCCCTGCAGGAACGGAGGAACCTGCCTGGTGAAGCCTCTCAATAGGTTTGTCTGCATCTGTCTGAAGAGCTTCGGAGGGACGTTCTGTGAGATTGGTGAGTAAACCCCTGCTTTATGGAATTGTATGATAAGCCATTGCCTGGCATAATGTTAGCCTTCAGGGCATATTAGGAGTTGTGGTTGACAGAGCCGCTACAGATCCACGGGTTGAAGACCACCTCTGTATAGTCTTAGAGGATAAAGGTACAATTCTCCCTATCCCCTCCAGGAGGAGATGCACTATAACCCCCAGCCGGCATAGACAATCATGGCCCCATCCTAGATGGACAACAGATACAAAATGGAGATGGAGGAGCCTTTTGGGTGACACATAAGGTAGCCCATGGCTGAATGGTAGCTGTGGGCAGCTACTTCCTGTCCCAGAAAAGGATAAGCGGCGCCCGGAGTGGCTGGGACCCTCTCACCTCTATAGAGATAATAATTTGGACACCAGAATTTGTACAGAGATCACATGTATTCTCAGCCTGGGTATCGCCCCAACTTGCATCCTCAGCCTCCAGCAACTGCTACAGGAACGATGGGTTTCGATACCGCGGTCAGGTCAGCCGGACTGAGGACGGCCACCGCTGCCTGCCCTGGGACTCCTACCACCTGGCCAGGGAGAGCGTCAACGCCTTTGTGCCTGACATATGGCTGCGTGGGATCGGGGAGCACAACTTCTGCAGGTAAAGGTCCAGACAGCGCCGGACGCTGCACACAGGATGGTAATAGACCGGAAATCATACGACCCCATTCATTAGTGGGGGGGGGGGGGGGAAATAGAAATGAAAAACTAAAATAATAACCTAAATCAAAACCATATGGGGTCCATTCTAACTCCATCATTTACTGTAATTATAGAAATGCCTCTAAAAGGAAAAAAAATATTTGTAAATAGTCTTCATTAAAGATGCCGTTATGTGTCTACAGCTCCTGTGCATAGCTATGCGTCTCCATGGTAACAGACTACAAACGACCCCTGTGTAGTCTGATCCTGTAATCATTCATACGCTGCTCCACTTCTTACAACCCACTGAATGTGAGGATGTGAGGAAGTTGGTTATGGGGGGCACATACTTACCGCCGTCCTTATTTCCACAGGAACCCGGACGGTGCAGAGAGGCCGTGGTGCTACTATCAGGATGCGGACGAGGCGCTGAAATGGGACCTTTGTGAGGTTTCTGCCTGTTCAGCGGGTAAAGTAATCTCTGCTCGGTGGGACTGGCGGGCATCGTGGCAAATGTGCGTCCAATCTGAACTTTCTTCAACTTCTAATGTTCTTTGTGTTTCAATTCCTTAACGTGTTCAAGACCTCTGCATGCTGTCACTGAATGGGAGTATTCTTATTTACCTCCTGGATCTGAAAATCTGTCCTAAACTAATATTTCTCACATCTGAGAGTTTGTTACAATGTATCCAGTGTGGACACAGGCCGCGCTCCAGACTACATGGCAGACACACGAAAGCTCGAGGATCTCAGTGTAGCGGATCTAGCGTAGAAGTGAACGGGATCACGGCTGCGACGGTGACACTATAATTGCAGAAAACCTGCCGCGTTGTACTTTTTGCCGTCGCAGTAGCGGCACATTCATTTCTATGCCAGCTCCGCTACACTGCGATTCCACTGCAACAGCTGTCGCACGACCACCGTCTCTGCGCAGCCGAACACTGATACATTGTAACAACCAGGAGGGTTTACCTCACACAACAAGCAATAGAGTATTATGACTCTCATCATCTCCTCATCTGGTTTCCTAGTTCTCCATCACAGTGTGTCCACTACACTGAAGCCATCAAACTCCACCGCACAGCCCATGACCACCAACAACGCCAGCGCTCCGTTCTCCACATGTGGCCTCAGAGAGTCGTCCTCTAAGACTCGGGGAAGGATCATTGGTGGCAAAAGGACCCAGCCGGGCATGCACCCGTGGTTGGCATCACTGCAGCTGAAGAGAACCGTTGGAAAGTTGAACCCCGGGCATCTCTGCGGCGGCACTTTAATTGCGGAGTGCTGGATCCTGACAGCTGCACATTGTGTGAAATCCGTGTAAGTAACACAGATCAACGCCCTAGGGTGACTGCGGTGCGCCCCACGGAAATTGTGTTATAGGGGTCCTCTCACTTCAGCAAATGGCATTTATAATGTAGACAGGGTTAATACATGACGCTTACTAATGTATTGTTATTCTCCATATTGCTTCCTTTGCTGGCTGGATCACATTGCACACTGCTTGTTTCCATGGCTATGACCACCTTGTAATCCATCAGCGGTGGTCGTGCTTACACACTATAGGAAAAAGCACTTGCCTGTGTGCGTTCCCTCAGTCCGGGCCACCAAATAGGCCGGCGTTTTTTCCTATAGTGTGCAAGCACGACCACTGCTGCTGGATTGCAGGGTGGTCGTAACCATGGAAATGAGCAGTGTATAATGTGATGGAAAAATGAATGAAGCAGCAAAGGAGGCAACATGGAGAATCACAATACATTAGTAACAGCCTTGTGTTAACTTTCTCTACATAATAAATACTATTTGCTAAAGTGAGAGGACCCCTTTAAGTTAATAATAACAATAATAATTATTGTTATTATTTATCATTAACCCCTTTAAAGATGGCACCCGCTCCCGAGCAGAGCGGGCACCATAGCAACGCGGTGCCTGCTGTTTCCTACAGCAGACACTGGCGGCTAATGTCCACGACCGGCGTTGATGCCGATCGCGGATATTTAACCCCTCAGAAGCTATGGTCAAACCTGACCACGGCATCTGAGCGCGTTAAAAAAACTGGAAGTGCACACTTCCGGGTATGCTCCGGCTCCCCCGTGCGGCGATCGGAGGAGCCAAACCTTGTGTGCAGCAGCCCCTGTCTTTGTGAATGACAGGGGGCTGCTGCATAGTAAATACCATGGAGCCCCTGTCTGTAATAGGGCTCCATAGGAAAGTAGTGACATCATCATAGACTCCAATGTCTATGATAATAGCAATCAAATGGTTGATTATTATAGTTCCCTATGTGAACTATAAAAAAGTGTTAAATAAATGAATAAAGTTTTTGCAAAAAAAAATAAAAAGTTCAAACCCCCTTTTCCCCAAAATGAGAATAAAAAATGTCTAAAAATAAAAAATACACATCATGGGTATTGCGGCGTGCATAAATGCCCGTACTATCAAAATATAAAAGTATTAATCTCATGCGGAAAAAGCCGAAACAAACAAAAGGGTCAAAATGGACGATTTTCCATTTTTTGGTTGCTTCTCCTCCCATCAAATTTTTTATAAAAAGTGATCAAAAAGCCGTACATGCCCCAGAATGGTATCAATGAAAAGTACACATCGCCCCACAAACAATAAGCCCTCATAAGCTCCACACACACAACTTACTACAGAAAAGTTATAGGGGTCAGAATATGGCAGCAAAAAAAAAAAAAAATTCAAGTTCAATTTTTTTTTTTAGCATCAAAAACGCAAGGAAAAGTATACATATGTGGTATCGCCGTATTCGTACTGACCTGAAGAATGAAGATTACAAGTCAGTTTTACCACATAATGAACACCATTACAAAAAAAACCCCATAAAACTGGCAAAATTACGTTTTTTTTTTCCAATTCCACCAAATTTTTTCCCACTTCCCACTACATTCTATGCAATATTAAATGGTGGTGTTCGAAAGTACAACTTATTCCGCAAAAGATAATCCTTCATACGACTATGTGAGCGGAAAAATAAAAAAGTTATAGCTCTGGGAAGGCGGGGAGTGAAAAGCAAAAATTCTAAGTAAAAAAACCTCAGTAATGGCGCTGTAATGGCGGTCATTTACATAGTGCGCTACAAGAAATGTACTCACTTTTACACCTCAAATTGGTTTAAAAGAAGAATAAAAAGGATCCCAGTCAGGGGGTAACAGTCGGGGGCTGGAGTAGTATTTACCCCAGGCGCATGGACCGCCTGCGGTGCGACTAATTTATAATGAGGCCTGTGACTCCTCATAAATTAGGGACTTTCTCTGCCAGTGCGGGGGGGGGGGGCAAAGACTGGCATAAAACAAGTCTACGTAAAGGGGTATTTGGGTTAGAGAAGGTTATCCCCCCTCCACAGGATAGGGGATAACTATTAGATCACGAGAACGGGGGCCCCGTATTCTGTGGGGCCCCCTGAAATGGACGGAGCGGCTGGTCAGAAATACATGACACCGCTCCGTTTATTTCTATGGCAGCGGCGGGGGTAGCCGAGCGCTGTACTGGTGACTCCAGTTAGCTCACATTATCTTACATCCATCTCCTAGAATTTAAAGGGATTTTCCAGCAACTTTCCTATATGTTGCATGCTTCCGTTTCTAACGGTTGAGAAGAGCTGAGGGTTTGTTACAGTTGTATCCAGGCCAGACAATCCTCAGCAGCAATACTCTTTCTCCTCTCCTGTTTGATCGTCGAGACGGGATACAATTGTCTCAAGCCCTAAGATGTGGCCCCCTAGTCCTACACATCTTATAATTGTATCCAGTCTCAACAATCCTCCTGGAACTAATACTTCACTACAATGTTTGTTACAATGTATCAGTGCAGATAAAATGTATCATAGTAAAGTCCACATCATTTATCTCACAAACCATTGCCTAGACTGGACACAGCTGTAACATATGGCCTGAGTCAGGTGAGCCTATGGGATGAGCCCATTGACTGACAGCAAGCAGAGATCTTGTAGTGAAGAATTGAAACACAAATGAACTATCAATGTCTCCTCCAGGTCCCAGCCCAGGCTGTGGAGAGTGTTGCTGGGTAAGGTGGATCTCAACAAGAACGAGACATTTGAGCAAATATTTGACGTGGAGAAGATTATTATACATGAGAATTATCGGGAGGAAATCTCCAGTCTGCACAACGACATCGGTGAGCGGTAAATGTGGGGCGAGGACGCCTCCGACAACGTGTCCCTCAAAAGAAACATCCCAGAAATGTGCATTTTTTGGGGGCACATTTATAGACACCGGTCTTAATAAACCCCTAAGCTGGCGGTGGATCCGCCGGAGTTATGTACAGACGCTGGACTCTCCATATCTTCGGTGCATCCAGCGCCAGTTCTAAATGTGAGACAACTCACTGACAGCAAGCAGAATGTTGAAAATGGCATAGAATTAATACACAAGAGAGGGGAGAATTGGGGGGATCCTGTTTTTTAATACTCTGTTGCTTTTGCTGCAGCTCTTATGAAACTAAAGAAATCCGAAGGCAAGTGCACCAGGGAGACGCGAAACGTGAAGACGGCGTGCTTACCCGATCGCGAGTTCCTACCAGGAAAAGTCTGTCAGATTGCTGGATGGGGGATGACAGAAAAAGGTGCGTTACACGCTTATGGGGGGACTCTTCCCTGCATCCTTTGCTCCCTGCAGCTATGGCCATCTGTGATGATCCGGTTTGCAGCTTATGAATTATGATGAATTGCCTGAAATTATGTTGTTGGAAAGAAGCTTCCCCTCATACAGAGAGAAAATCTGCAGCTGCATCCCCCTCCTTCCCCCTCCTCCATTGCTTTCCTTTCCTGATTATTAGTTACTATATAACTGCAGACAGACGTTCAGATCTCCCCTTTCCCTGTGTTGTCACACTTTACCCTGCAGTCGGAGGCAGCTGCATCTCCCTCCTTCCCTCTCCTCCTTAGGCCTCTTTCACACAAGCGTTATGGATTACGGTATCTCAAGGTAGCTCAAGGACACTGCAGCTCCTCTCCCTCCTTCACTCTCCTTCTCCTCTCCTCCTAATTAGTTACTTTATTACTGCAGACAGAAGTTGTGTTGTTACACTGCAGCTACATCTCCCTCCTTCCCTCTCCTCTCCTCCTTGTTAGCTTACTGCAGACAGGGGTTCTGTTCTCCACTTCTTCTCCTCCCCTTCCTGTTCTCCCCTTTTACTATCTTGTCACAGTTTACACTGCAGCTACATCTTTATTTGCTACCATATTACAGCAGACAGAGGTTCTGTCCTCCCCTTCTTCTCCTCTCCTTTCGCTGTCTTGTCACAGTTTATACTGCAGCTGCATCTCCCTCCTTTCCCCTCTCTCTCCTCTCCTCCTTATTAGTTACTATATTACAGCAGACAGAGGTTCTGTCCTCCCCTTCTTCTCCTCTCCTTTCACTGTCTTGTCACAGTTTACACTGCAGCTGCATCTCCCTCCTTTCTCCTCTCCTCCTTATTAGTTACTATATTACTGCAGACAGAGGTTCTGTCCTCCCCTTCTTCTCCTCTCCTTTCGCTGTCTTGTCACAGTTTATACTGCAGCTGCATTTCCCTCCTTTCCCCTCTCTCTCCTCTCCTCCTTATTAGTTACTATATTACAGCAGACAGAGGTTCTGTCCTCCCCTTCTTCTCCTCTCCTTTCGCTGTCTTGTCACAGTTTATACTGCAGCTGCATCTCCCTCCTTTCCCCTCTCTCTCCTCTCCTCCTTATTAGTTACTATATTACTGCAGACAGAGGTTCTGTCCTCCCCTTCTTCTCCTCTCCTTTCACTGTCTTGTCACAGTTTACACTGCAGCTGCATCTCCCTCCTTTCCCCTCTCTCTCCTCTCCTCCTTATTAGTTACTATATTACAGCAGACAGAGGTTCTGTCCTCCCCTTCTTCTCCTCTCCTTTCGCTGTCTTGTCACAGTTTATACTGCAGCTGCATTTCCCTCCTTTCCCCTCTCTCTCCTCTCCTCCTTATTAGTTACTATATTACAGCAGACAGAGGTTCTGTCCTCCCCTTCTTCTCCTCTCCTTTCGCTGTCTTGTCACAGTTTATACTGCAGCTGCATCTCCCTCCTTTCCCTTCTCTCTCCTCTCCTCCTTATTAGTTACTATATTACAGCAGACAGAGGTTCTGTCCTCCCCTTCTTCTCCTCTCCTTTCACTGTCTTGTCACAGTTTACACTGCAGCTGCATCTCCCTCCTTTCCCCTCTCTCTCCTCTCCTCCTTATTAGTTACTATATTACAGCAGACAGAGGTTCTGTCCTCCCCTTCTTCTCCTCTCCTTTCGCTGTCTTGTCACAGTTTATACTGCAGCTGCATTTCCCTCCTTTCCCCTCTCTCTCCTCTCCTCCTTATTAGTTACTATATTACAGCAGACAGAGGTTCTGTCCTCCCCTTCTTCTCCTCTCCTTTCGCTGTCTTGTCACAGTTTATACTGCAGCTGCATCTCCCTCCTTTCCCTTCTCTCTCCTCTCCTCCTTATAAGTTACTATATTACAGCAGAGGTTCTGTCCTCTCCTTCTTCTCCTCTCCTTTCGCTGTCTTGTCACAGTTTATACTGCAGCTGCATCTCCCTCCTTTCCCTTCTCTCTCCTCTCCTCCTTATTAGTTACTATATTACTGCAGACAGAGGTTCTGTCCTCCCCTTCTTCTCCTCTCCTTTCGCTGTCTTGTCACAGTTTATACTGCAGCTGCATTTCCCTCCTTTCCCCTCTCTCTCCTCTCCTCCTTATTAGTTACTATATTACAGCAGACAGAGGTTCTGTCCTCCCCTTCTTCTCCTCTCCTTTCGCTGTCTTGTCACAGTTTATACTGCAGCTGCATCTCCCTCCTTTCCCCTCTCTCTCCTCTCCTCCTTATTAGTTACTATATTACTGCAGACAGAGGTTCTGTCCTCCCCTTCTTCTCCTCTCCTTTCACTGTCTTGTCACAGTTTACACTGCAGCTGCATCTCCCTCCTTTCCCCTCTCTCTCCTCTCCTCCTTATTAGTTACTATATTACAGCAGACAGAGGTTCTGTCCTCCCCTTCTTCTCCTCTCCTTTCGCTGTCTTGTCACAGTTTATACTGCAGCTGCATTTCCCTCCTTTCCCCTCTCTCTCCTCTCCTCCTTATTAGTTACTATATTACAGCAGACAGAGGTTCTGTCCTCCCCTTCTTCTCCTCTCCTTTCGCTGTCTTGTCACAGTTTATACTGCAGCTGCATCTCCCTCCTTTCCCTTCTCTCTCCTCTCCTCCTTATTAGTTACTATATTACAGCAGACAGAGGTTCTGTCCTCCCCTTCTTCTCCTCTCCTTTCACTGTCTTGTCACAGTTTACACTGCAGCTGCATCTCCCTCCTTTCCCCTCTCTCTCCTCTCCTCCTTATTAGTTACTATATTACAGCAGACAGAGGTTCTGTCCTCCCCTTCTTCTCCTCTCCTTTCGCTGTCTTGTCACAGTTTATACTGCAGCTGCATTTCCCTCCTTTCCCCTCTCTCTCCTCTCCTCCTTATTAGTTACTATATTACAGCAGACAGAGGTTCTGTCCTCCCCTTCTTCTCCTCTCCTTTCGCTGTCTTGTCACAGTTTATACTGCAGCTGCATCTCCCTCCTTTCCCTTCTCTCTCCTCTCCTCCTTATAAGTTACTATATTACAGCAGAGGTTCTGTCCTCTCCTTCTTCTCCTCTCCTTTCGCTGTCTTGTCACAGTTTATACTGCAGCTGCATCTCCCTCCTTTCCCTTCTCTCTCCTCTCCTCCTTATTAGTTACTATATTACTGCAGACAGAGGTTCTGTCCTCCCCTTCTTCTCCTCTCCTTTCACTGTCTTGTCACAGTTTATTCTGCAGCTGCATCTCCCTCCTTTCCCCTCTCTCTCCTCTCCTCCTTATTAGTTACTATATTACAGCAGACAGAGGTTCTGTCCTCCCCTTCTTCTCCTCTCCTTTTGCTGTCTTGTCACAGTTTATACTGCAGCTGCATCTCCCTCCTTTCCCCTCTCTCTCCTCTCCTCCTTATTAGTTACTATATTACAGCAGACAGAGGTTCTGTCCTCCCCTTCTTCTCCTCTCCTTTCGCTGTCTTGTCACAGTTTATACTGCAGCTGCATCTCCCTCCTTTCCCTTCTCTCTCCTCTCCTCCTTATTAGTTACTATATTACAGCAGACAGAGGTTCTGTCCTCCCCTTCTTCTCCTCTCCTTTCGCTGTCTTGTCACAGTTTATACTGCAGCTGCATCTCCCTCCTTTCCCTTCTCTCTCCTCTCCTCCTTATTAGTTACTATATTACAGCAGACAGAGGTTCTGTCCTCCCCTTCTTCTCCTCTCCTTTCGCTGTCTTGTCACAGTTTATACTGCAGCTGCATCTCCCTCCTTTCCCTTCTCTCTCCTCTCCTCCTTATTAGTTACTATATTACAGCAGACAGAGGTTCTGTCCTCCCCTTCTTCTCCTCTCCTTTCGATGTCTTGTCACAGTTTATACTGCAGCTGCATCTCCCTCCTTCCCCCTCTCTCTCCTCTCCTCCTTATTAGTTACTATATTACAGCAGACAGAGGTTCTGTCCTGTCCTCCGCAACCACTTCTGACCTTAAAATCCATTACTGTTTATAACAGGTCAAACCGCCCATCTTCTTGAAGCTTCTGTCCAGGTGATCTCTGAAACCAATTGCTCCGATGCTAAATCTTATGGGAAACTAATTGACCGCAGTATGCTCTGCGCAGGAGTCCCTGACGGGGGAGTGGATGCCTGCCAGGTATGTCCCTCTATTATACAGAGCTCTTAGTACAGGGTAAAAACAGCCCTAAAGCTTGGATTTATCAGATGATTAGGGTAAAGACCCCTGTAATATCAGGTCTGTGTCTTCACATTGTGCACCCCACTGCCGCAGGGAAGATGAAGCATTACACAGTGTCCATTCTTACAATGGGCTTGTGTAATACCGGGCAGGCGAGACGGTCTGGTGAACCGGAGACCTGGACTCTACCAGTTGGTTATCCTTGATGTTCCAGGGCTTATCCCTGATAGTGAAGTGGATTTCTACCTCTACCAGCTCAGCATCCTTGTGGCCATGCATTGACTTGCCCATGGGGTTTAGTAGTCATCGCATGCTCCTGCTCCACCAGAGAAGCGGCCACCAATGTGGTGCTATAAGATGGCGCCACCTGGCATACAGGGCGCTGCTTATCCTTGTGTTTCAGAAGTGATATATGTGTTATATTGTATATATTGGGAGGGATTTTATTTCTGTGAATCAGAAATAGAGAGGCTGGAATGTGGGTGTAATATCTGAATGCACTTCATTAGCATCCGGCTCATAGATAAAGGTCTTTCAGTATCTCTTACATATGCTGATAGGGAGGGAACAAATGGCACACAAAGCGTGCAAAGCCGAGCAAGCCATAAAGTGGTGAATAAGCAGGCGGGAAGGCCAGCAGATTCTTAGATAACAGACCCGGAGGGGAAAGCCAGGGGAGCAGGGGTGGACTGGGAACTTTAAGTGGCCCTGGAAAAAAAAATAAAAGTGGCCCCAATGTTGTAGGTCGGTCCAAATTGATAGAAGTTGGCAGAGTCAGTAATACCACAGTGCAGCACAGAATACCTCCCCAGAAGCTGTCCCTCTGCCGTGGCCTTCACGATCTGCCACGTTCTGTCCTCCTCCAATTGTGGAGCAGGAGCTTAGGAGGTGAGATGTGGGCCACCAGACCAGCCCTACCTTCAGCATGCTGCCTGGACTTCCCCTAGAGTTCCCCCAGTAGTATGCACCAGGCCGGCAGCAGTGAGGGGGCTCGGGTGGCCCTCTGGGCATCGGCACACTGGGAAAATTCCCAGTAGGGTCTATGGCCAGTCCGCCCCTGTAGAGGAGAGACAGGAACTAGTGAGACCTAAACAGGCCTCTGTGCGGTAGTACATCTGGGGAGGTTTAACACATTGTATCCTGTACGAGTTTATGGTGTCATCAATTGTAACAATTGTTGCGTAAAAGTCTTTCTTGTTCCATATTATATCTCATACATCATTTCTCCACAATATACCTTCTTTTTTTTAATACTCTTGTATCATATTTATTGCTCCCAACCTTTGGATCAGACCCAGTAAGAGGGTGGATTGTGTATAGTCTACATTTAATATACGTTTCTATGTAATCATTTCTTGCACTTTCTCTACTTTACAAATAATACTTGATTAATTGGTCCTTGGTTTTGTAGGGTGACTCGGGGGGGCCCCTCGCCTGTGAAGGTGAAGGTCAGACACAAGTGGCCGGAGTCGTTAGCTGGGGAGAGAACTGCGGAGTGAAGGACAAGCCCGGGGTCTATGCACACGTCTATAGATTTCTGCCATGGATCGAAAAAAGCATGAAATCCAACGCCTGAGAGCGGAATCCTAGGAGCTGTGGACCCCGATGTGACCGCAGCAGCGTCATAGTCCATATTACTGATGGTAGATGTGGGGGAGGGGGACCTCAGACGGATTACATTGGTCACTGTGAATCTGGGAGAGCTCCCTGTATATCAAAATGTCATAAAGAAGCTTAAAGGGGCTGTAGTAAAGAAACTATACTCACTCATCAAGGGGATTATTGGCCCATCTGGAACATTGATGGCAAATAGCAAGGCTATGTCAGTGTCAGATAAGGGGGCCCCAGGTCTGGAACCTTCTTCTGTCTCCAGAACGGGGCCCCCAGTGTGAACAGAGAGCAGCTGCGCATGTGCGGCCACAACCTGTTCACTGCCATGGGACTTCCAAAAGCAGCTGTGCGCTCTGGCTCTGCTATGTTCGGAACTCCCATAGCGATGATCGGCGAGCTCTCCTTCACTTTTGGGGGGCGTTCTGGAGATAGGTGTGGTTCCCACCTCTGGGACTGGCTCCTACCTGATCCTAGCGATATGCTATCAATGTCCCAACTCTTTAACCCTTCGCCATCCTAAAGCCCCCACTCCAGTTGCCACAACTGGTCTTTCAGCAATGACATCACAGACATCATTCACATGACCACTGCAGCCAATCACTGGCCCCAGAGGTCACATGCCATCCAAGTGTCACCTCTGAGACCAATGCTTGGCTGCAGCGGTCACGTGAATGATGTATGTGATGTCATTGCTGAAAGACCACTTGGGACCACCGCAGAGAGGGGGGACTTAAAGAGTTTGTATAAAATATTTCTATATTTCATATCATTTCCTTAAACCCCTGGACAACCCCTTTAAACCCTTTAGTGGCTGCGCTGGAAACCTTTATGCAGATGCAGCTCTGGACACAAATGACAGTATCTTCCAGTGACACATTGTAACCTTTCCAGATTATACTTTGTTGTTTGTTTACAAATGTCGTCTTCTGTGAATCTCAGGTCAGGATATGCCGGATCAGAACCCGGAGACAAAGAAAAAATGGGATTTTAATTTGTAATTCTAAAAGTAAAAATCTGTACAGATCGAGCATTTTATATATTTTTTGGGCATTATGCTATAATTGATTATTTTAGCTAAATCCCTACAAAGGTTCCCCCATTTCTATTGCACATCCTTGTCCTAAGGCTCCAGGGTTTCTAACACCATCTTCTCCTGTCTGGGTGGGAAGGATCTATAAGAAGTCTGTGCGGCCTGTTGTATAGCAGAGGACTCCGCCCCTTCTTATTAAGGACTCCGCCCCCACTTATTAATGACTCCGCCCCCACTTATTAAGGACTCCGCCCCCACTTATTGAGGCTCCACCCCCTTGTCTATGTGCAGCACTTCTTAATCATCTTCTGTTTCTCACTGGTGGAGTTAGTTGGTCGGTCGCACATGCGGGCAGCCGCTCCATTCACTTCTATGGGAAATCTGAGAAGCTGAGTACAACGCTCCACTATGTCCGGAACCCCCCTAGAAATGGATGGAGCGGCTGCCCACATGCCTGACCGGCTGCCCACATGCCTGACCGGCTGCCCACATGCCTGACCGGCTGCCCACAAGCCTGACCGGCTGCCCACAAGCCTGACCGGCTGCCCACATGCCTGACCGGCTGCCCACATGCCTGACCGGCTGCCCACAAGCCTGACCGGCTGCCCACATGCCTGACCGGCTGCCCACAAGCCTGACCGGCTGCCCACATGCCTGACCGGCTGCCCACATGCCTGACCGGCTGCCCACATGCCTGACCGGCTGCCCACATGCCTGACCGGCTGCCCACATGCCTGACCGGCTGCCCACAAGCCTGACCGGCTGCCCACATGCCTGACCGGCTGCCCACATGCCTGACCGGCTGCCCACAAGCCTGACCGGCGGCTCCATTCTCTTCAGGGGAGCTGCAGGGGTACGAGGCCCCCGTTTGTGTGATCGATGCAACTTTTTGTAGATTGACTCATTGATTTTAACTAGTAAATACAGCTGTCATTCAATAGTTAAAATCATTCAGATGCGCTACAAAAAGTTGCTGTGTAGCCGAGGCCTAAACTCTGGACTCCAAAGTAAAGCAAAGTTCCTCCAGTATATGAACATCCATGACCTATGACCTTTAGGGTTTACTCTTTAAATATGTCACTGTGTGGCCAAGAGGTCACTGTCCAACCTCAGGTATAGCGCAGGGTCCTAGAGACAGACAGTCCTGATGTATAGCGCAGGGTCCTAGAGACTGACACAGTCCTGATGTATAGAGCAGGGTCCTAGAGACAGACAGTCCTGATGTATAGCGCAGGGTCCTAGAGACTGACACAGTCCTGATGTATAGCGCAGGGTCCTAGAGACTGACACAGTCCTGATGTATGGCGCAGGGTCCTAGAGACTGACACAGTCCTGATGTATGGCGCAGGGTCCTAGAGACTGACACAGTCCTGATGTATAGCGCAGGGTCCTAGAGACAGACAGTCCTGATGTATAGCGTAGGGTCCTAGAGACTGACACAGTCCTGATGTATAGCGCAGGGTCCTAGAGACTGACACAGTCCTGATGTATGGCGCAGGGTCCTAGAGACTGACACAGTCCTGATGTATGGCGCAGGGTCCTAGAGACTGACACAGTCCTGATGTATAGCGCAGGGTCCTAGAGACTGACACAGTCCTGATGTATAGCGCAGGCTCCTAGAGACTGACACAGTCCTGATGTATAGCGCAGGGTCCTAGAGACTGACATAGTCCTGATGTATAGTGCAGGGTCCTAGAGACTGACACAGTCCTGATGTATAGCGCAGGGTCCTAGAGACTGACACAGTCCTGATGTATAGAGCAGGGTCCTAGAGACAGACAGTCCTGATGTATAGCGCAGGGTCCTAGAGACTGACACAGTCCTGATGTATAGCGCAGGGTCCTAGAGACTGACACAGTCCTGATGTATGGCGCAGGGTCCTAGAGACTGACACAGTCCTGATGTATGGCGCAGGGTCCTAGAGACTGACACAGTCCTGATGTATAGCGCAGGGTCCTAGAGACTGACACAGTCCTGATGTATGGCGCAGGGTCCTAGAGACTGACACAGCTCTGATGTATGGCGCAGGGTCCTAGAGACTGACACAGCCCTGATGTATAGCGCAGGGTCCTAGAGACTGACACAGTCCTGATGTATAGCGCAGGGTCCTAGAGACTGACACAGTCCTGATGTATAGCGCAGGGTCCTAGAGACTGACAGTCCTGATGTATAGCGCAGGGTCCTAGAGACTGACAGTCCTGATGTATAGCGCAGGGTCCTAGAGACTGACACAGTCCTGATGTATAGCGCAGGGTCCTAGAGACTGACAGTCCTGATGTATAGCGCAGGGTCCTAGAGACTGACACAGTCCTGATGTATAGAGCAGGGTCCTAGAGACAGACAGTCCTGATGTATAGCGCAGGGTCCTAGAGACTGACACAGTCCTGATGTATAGAGCAGGGTCCTAGAGACAGACAGTCCTGATGTATAGCGTAGGGTCCTAGAGACTGACACAGTCCTGATGTATAGCGCAGGGTCCTAGAGACTGACACAGTCCTGATGTATAGCGCAGGGTCCTAGAGACTGACACAGTCCTGATGTACAGCGCAGGGTCCTAGAGACTGACACAGTCCTGATGTACAGCGCAGGGTCCTAGAGACTGACACAGTCCTGATGTATAGCACGGGGTCCTAGAGACTGACACAGTCCTGATGTTCAGCGCAGGGTCCTAGAGACTAACACAGTCCTGATGTATAGCGCAGGGTCCTAGAGACTGACACAGTCCTGATGTATAGCGCAGGGTCCTAGAGACTGACACAGTCCTGATGTATAGCGCAGGCTCCTAGAGACTGACACAGTCCTGCTGTATAATGCAGGGTCCTAGAGACTGACACAGTCCTGATGTATAGTGCAGGCTCCTAGAGACTGACACAGTCCTGATGTACAGCGCAGGGTCCTAGAGACTGACACAGTCCTGATGTACAGCGCAGGGTCCTAGAGACTGACACAGTCCTGATGTACAGCGCAGGGTCCTAGAGACTGACACAGTCCTGATGTACAGCGCAGGGTCCTAGAGACTGACACAGTCCTGATGTACAGCGCAGGGTCCTAGAGACTGACACAGTCCTGATGTATAGTGCAGGGTCCAAGAGACTGACACAGCCCTGATGTATAGCGCAGGGTCCTAGAGACTGACACAGTCCTGATGTACAGCGCAGGGTCCTAGAGACTGACACAGTCCTGATGTATAGTGCAGGGTCCTAGAGACTGACACAGCCCTGATGTATAGCGCAGGGTCCTAGAGACTGACACAGTCCTGATGTATAGCGCAGGGTCCTAGAGACTGACACAGTCCTGATGTACAGCGCAGGGTCCTAGAGACTGACACAGTCCTGATGTACAGCGCAGGGTCCTAGAGACTGACACAGTCCTGATGTATAGCACGGGGTCCTAGAGACTGACACAGTCCTGATGTATAGTGCAGGGTCCTAGAGACTGACACAGTCCTGATGTATAGTGCAGGCTCCTAGAGACTGACACAGTCCTGCTGTATAATGCAGGGTCCTAGAGACTGACACAGTCCTGATGTACAGCGCAGGGTCCTAGAGACTGACACAGTCCTGATGTACAGCGCAGGGTCCTAGAGACTGACACAGTCCTGATGTATGGCGCAGGGTCCTAGAGACTGACACAGTCCTGATGTATAGCACGGGGTCCTAGAGACTGACACAGTCCTGATGTATAGCGCAGGGTCCTAGAGACTGACACAGTCCTGATGTATAGCGCAGGCTCCTAGAGACTGACACAGTCCTGATGTATAGCGCAGGGTCCTAGAGACTGACACAGCCCTGATGTATAGCGCAGGGTCCTAGAGACTGACACAGCCCTGATGTATGGCGCAGGGTCCTAGAGACTGACACAGTCCTGATGTATAGCACGGGGTCCTAGAGACTGACACAGTCCTGATGTATAGCGCAGGGTCCTAGAGACTGACACAGTCCTGATGTATATCGCAGGCTCCTAGAGACTGACACAGTCCTGATGTATAGCGCAGGCTTCTAGAGACTGACAAGCCCTGATGTATAGCGCAGGGTCCTAGAGACTGACACAGTCCTGATGTATAGCGCAGGCTCCTAGAGACTGACACAGTCCTGCTGTATAATGCAGGGTCCTAGAGACTGACACAGTCCTGATGTACAGCGCAGGGTCCTAGAGACTGACACAGTCCTGATGTACAGCGCAGGGTCCTAGAGACTGACACAGTCCTGATGTATAGTGCAGGGTCCTAGAGACTGACACAGTCCTGATGTATAGCGCAGGGTCCTAGAGACTGACACAGTCCTGATGTATAGCGCAGGCTCCTAGAGACTGACACAGTCCTGATGTATAGCGCAGGCTTCTAGAGACTGACAAAGCCCTGATGTATAGCGCAGGGTCCTAGAGACTGACACAGTCCTGATGTATAGCGCAGGCTCCTAGAGACTGACACAGTCCTGATGTATAGCGCAGGGTCCTAGAGACTGACACAGTCCTGATGTATAGCGCAGGGTCCTAGAGACTGACACAGTCCTGCTGTATAATGCAGGGTCCTAGAGACTGACACAGTCCTGATGTATAGTGCAGGCTCCTAGAGACTGACACAGTCCTGATGTACAGCGCAGGGTCCTAGAGACTGACACAGTCCTGATGTACAGCGCAGGGTCCTAGAGACTGACACAGTCCTGATGTACAGCGCAGGGTCCTAGAGACTGACACAGTCCTGATGTACAGCGCGGGGTCCTAGAGACTGACACAGTCCTGATGTATAGCACGGGGTCCTAGAGACTGACACAGTCCTGATGTATAGTGCAGGGTCCTAGAGACTGACACAGTCCTGATGTATAGCGCAGGATCCTAGAGACTGACACAGTCCTGATGTATAGCACAGGGTCCTAGAGACTGACACAGTCCTGATGTATAGCGCAGGGTCCTAGAGACTGACACAGTCCTGAAGTATAGCGCAGGGTCCTAGAGACTGACACAGCCCTGATGTATGGCGCAGGGTCCTAGAGACTGACACAGCCCTGATGTATGGCGCAGGGTCCAAGAGACTGACGCAGTCCTGATGTATAGCGCAGGGTCCTAGAGACTGACACAGTCCTGATGTATAGCACAGGGTCCTAGAGACTGACACAGTCCTGATGTATGGCGCAGGGTCCTAGAGACTGACACAGTCCTGATGTATAGCACAGGGTCCTAGAGACAGACAGTCCTGATGTATAGCGCAGGGTCCTAGAGACTGACACAGTCCTGATGTATAGAGCAGGGTCCTAGAGACAGACAGTCCTGATGTATAGCGTAGGGTCCTAGAGACTGACACAGTCCTGATGTATAGCGCAGGGTCCTAGAGACTGACACAGTCCTGATGTATAGCGCAGGGTCCTAGAGACTGACACAGTCCTGCTGTATAGCGCAGGGTCCTAGAGACTGACACAGTCCTGATGTACAGTGCAGGGTCCTAGAGACTGACACAGTCCTGATGTATAGCGCAGGGTCCTAGAGACTGACACAGTCCTGATGTATAGCGCAGGGTCCTAGAGACTGACACAGTCCTGATGTACAGCGCAGGGTCCTAGAGACTGACACAGTCCTGATGTATAGCGCAGGGTCCTAGAGACTGACACAGTTGCTGCATTAATCTTGTTTATTTCTTACAAACACATCTCAGGTCTACAAATATTCATCTTCATGTTTCTGGATTATACGGAAACTGATCCTGCCAGTCTAGAAATCTACAAGGCAATTACAGCAGCCTCCACTGTGTCCAGTGAACATCGCAGCTTCATTGCAAGCACTTTAAGGCACTGCGGAGTAACACTGATAGTGCTGCTGAGTCCTCCCCATTCATCACTATAGTACACTGCCCTCTGGAGGTGAGGCGTGGAACAGCGCCAGAAGATCCCCGGGGAGAATACACCATAATAACACTAGCAACATCTTCATAGCAGGAGCCGCCCAGTGCGTCCACAAAATCTTCACCCCAACACCCCAGGATCAGCGCCCCTCATTTCTTCATAGGAAGAATCTTTCTCCGTTTCACCTGAAGGATCTCAGAAGCGTCTCGGTTTACGTCCCCCAAAGATTCTTCGGCACCCTAAAAAGCATTACAAGAAAAGTTATACTGGGGATAAGCAAACTAATGAGGGTCATTATCCTGTACCCCGAGTGTCAGCGTCATTATCCTGTACCCCAAGTGTTAGTGTCATTATCCTGTACCCCAAGTGTCAGTGTCATTATCCTGTACCCCGAGTGTCAGCGTCATTATCCTGTACCCCGAGTGTCAGCGTCATTATCCTGTACCCCAAGTGTCAGTGTCATTATCCTGTACCCCGAGTGTCAGCGTCATTATCCTGTACCCCAAGTGTCAGTGTCATTATCCTGTACCCCGAGTGTCATTGTCATTATCCTGTACCCCGAGTGTCAGCGTCATTATCCTGTACCCCAAGTGTCAGCGTCATTATCCTGTACCCCGAGTGTCAGTGTCATTATCCTGTACCCCGAGTGTCAGTGTCATTATCCTGTACCCGAGTGTCAGTGTCATTATCCTGTACCCCGAGTGTCAGCGTCATTATCCTGTACCCCAAGTGTCATTGTCATTATCCTGTACCCCGAGTGTCAGTGTCATTATCCTGTACCCCGAGTGTCAGTGTCATTATCCTGTACCCCGAGTGTCAGTGTCATTATCCTGTACCCGAGTGTCAGTGTCATTATCCTGTACCCCGAGTGTCAGTGTCATTATCCTGTACCCCAAGTGTCAGTGTCATTATCCTGTACCCCAAGTGTCAGTGTCATTATCCTGTACCCCGAGTGTCAGTGTCATTATCCTGTACCCCGAGTGTCAGCGTCATTATCCTGTACCCCGAGTGTCAGCGTCATTATCCTGTACCCCGAGTGTCAGCGTCATTATCCTGTACCCCGAGTGTCAGCGTCATTATCCTGTACCCCGAGTGTCATTGTCATTATCCTGTACCCCGAGTGTCAGCGTCATTATCCTGTACCCCAAGTGTCAGCGTCATTATCCTGTACCCCGAGTGTCAGTGTCATTATCCTGTACCCCGAGTGTCAGTGTCATTATCCTGTACCCCGAGTGTCAGTGTCATTATCCTGTACCCCGAGTGTCAGCGTCATTATCCTGTACCCCAAGTGTCATTGTCATTATCCTGTACCCCGAGTGTCAGCGTCATTATCCTGTACCCCGAGTGTCAGTGTCATTACCCTGTACCCCGAGTGTCAGCGTCATTATCCTGTACCCTGAGTGTCAGCGTCATCATCCTGTACCCCGAGTGTCAGTGTCATTATCCTGTACCCCGAGTGTCAGCGTCATTATCCTGTACCCTGAGTGTCAGCGTCATTATCCTGTACCCTGAGTGTCAGCGTCATTATCCTGTACCCCGAGTGTCAGCGTCATTATCCTGTACCCTGAGTGTCAGCGTCATTATCCTGTACCCCGAGTGTCAGTGTCATTATCCTGTACCCCGAGTGTCAGTGTCATTATCCTGTACCCCGAGTGTCAGTGTCATTATCCTGTACCCCGAGTGTCAGTGTCATTATCCTGTACCCCGAGTGTCAGTGTCATTATCCTGTACCCAGAGTGTCAGCGTCATTATCCTGTACCCCGAGTGTCAGTGTCATTATCCTGTACCCAGAGTGTCAGCGTCATTATCCTGTACCCCGAGTGTCAGTGTCATTATCCTGTACCCAGAGTGTCAGCGTCATTATCCTGTACCCCGAGTGTCAGTGTCATTGTCCTTAGGGTAAAAAGAGACCTCTGACTGCAGAAGTTGGGGTGCATTCTGTCTGAGGGTCACTTACCGCTGCGTAGTCTCCAACCTCCGGGCGGCGCGGCGCTTCATGCTCTGCATTTCTCTGTTCCGCAGCCCGGCGGGCGAGCTCTACCTTGTAATACCCGGGGGGCGTCCACCCCACACCTTTCATCCAGTTGAGATCAGATTTGTATTTAACCTGGAAAGAGAAGATAAGAATGAATTCTGTAATAATCCTGTGAGGTCGTGACCCAGCTCGTCCGTACTCCGGCCGGGGGGCTGCTCCTTGTGGCGTCTCTCAGCGCTGGCGGATAGAGGGGGGCTCGGACCTGTACGGATCTGGATGACCCCCCCCACCTCCCTTTCTCCCACTCACATCGCTCTGCAGTCCGTGCGCCTGTTTGGCGTGTTTCAGGGCGAGCTGCTCGGGGTCACACGTGTACTGGTGCAGGTGCTGGCGGTACTTGATGTCGCTGGCCTGCTCCTGGCTCTTCTTGGCCTGGATGAATCCTGGTTGATCCATATGAGTCCGGACCCGGCACCTGCTCTCTTCTGACAGTTTCTTGTACTCCCGGTCGCTCAGGAGTTTGCCCACCTTCATAACATGCTGTGTTTTGGGGTCATCGCTGACGCTGCGGAAGCCGATCTGATGCCCCCTGTCCCTCACGAAGGCTTCTCTGTAGCGGAACTGCAGGAAGAATAATGAGATTTGTACCATGGAGCCATAACTGCATTACACATGGTATTCAGGGGTGAGGACCCCGGCGCAGGTGCTGCCTCCTAGTGGTGGGGCTTATAACTGGTTAAAGCCTCCAAACGTTTTTTTGCATTGCGCTCTGGATGACTTTGGAATTTTAGGAAAAAACATTCCTTAATCATGCAGCCCCACATCTTACATCACTGGCGATCTCTCTGGAAGCCTTGGCGGTCTGGAAGGGAATGGCGTCCAGGCGCAGGTCGTAGCCCGCCGCACGAGACTGCTCCCATAGAGTCCTGTAGGCTTTCTGTCAAAAGAAAAGATGAATAAATAACCATTCAAATCTTCTTGTCCATGTATGTCACAATATTTCTTCCAAAAATATGATAAACTGAGCGAAGCTGCACTGTAAAGTATAGAGCAGGAACAAAGCAGAAACCAAGAGACAGGCCCTGGACTGCACACTACCTCTCAGTACAGAGACACAGTGCAGCCGAGCTGAAGCGGATATAAGATGGATAAGATTGTAAATGATACAAATGTCAGCAAATCATCCTTCCCTGGATACATCGATCCAGACAAGAAAAGAAACGTACGTCACTTATCTGAGCCGCATTAATTCGAGCGCGAACAAAGTCCGGATGATCCGGAGGCAACGTAAATCTGTGCATCGACTCCTGATCCCCCGATTTATACAGTCTCTGCAAGAATAAAGATGGAAGAGGTCAAACCACAACAACTAAGCGCAGGCTTATCACCCTGAGCAACAGTATTACAGTATGTTATACTCCAGAGCTGCACTCACTATTCTGCTGGTGCAGTCACTGTGTACATACATTACTTATCCTGTACTGATCCTGAGTTACATCCTGTATTATACTCCAGAGCTGCACTCACTATTCTGCTGGTGCAGTCGCTGTGTACATACATTACTTATCCTGTACTGATCCTGAGTTACATCCTGTATTATACTCCAGAGCTGCACTCACTATTCTGCTGGTGCAGTCACTGTGTACATACATTACTTATCCTGTACTGATCCTGAGTTACATCCTGTATTATACTCCAGAGCTGCACTCACTATTCTGCTGGTGCAGTCACTGTGTACATACATTACTTATCCTGTACTGATCCTGAGTTACATCCTGTATTATACTCCAGAGCTGCACTCACTATTCTGCTGGTGCAGTCACTGTGTACATACATTACTTATCCTGTACTGGTCCTGAGTTACATCCTGTATTATACTCCAGAGCAGCACTCACTATTCTGCTGGCGCAGTCACTGTGTACATACATTACTTATCCTGTACTGATCCTGAGTTACATCCTGTATTATACTCCAGAGCTGCACTCACTATTCTGCTGGTGCAGTCACTGTGTACATACATTACGTATCCTGTACTGATCCTGAGTTACATCCTGTATTATACTCCAGAGCAGCACTCACTATTCTGCTGGTGCAGTCACTGTGTACATACATTACTTATCCTGTACTGATCCTGAGTTACATCCTGTATTATACTCCAGAGCTGTACTCACTATTTTGCAGCTCCAAAGCTGAAATCTCCCAGCATAATACTCCTTGTCTAGTGTAAGTGCAGAACGTTCACTGCAAATTTTCATTCTACACAAGGCACTGTACAGTTATCTCTTTACATTACATTAGTACATACGGTATAATTTCCTGGAGAGTTGTACTGACCTCACTGCACTGCTGATAGCTGTTCTTGGCATGGAGCAGGCTGGGAGAGTCTGTAACGGCTGTAAAAGACATTGATCCGGGACTTTGACGATATTTGGTCTGAGGAGAGAAAATTCAAAGCGCGGGGAATTCAACATCTTATATTCCAGTTCATATGAGGCAGTATTATAGTAGTTATATTCTTGTACATAGGAGCAGTATTATAGTAGTTATATTCTTGTACATAGGAGCAGTATTATAGTAGTTATATTCTTGTACATAGGATCAGTATTATAGTAGTTATATTCTTGTACATAGGAGGCAGTATTATAGGAGTTATATTCTTGTACATAGGAGTAGTATTATAGTAGTTATATTCTTGTACATAGGAGCAGTATTATAGTAGTTATATTCTTGTATATAGAATCAGTATTATAGTAGTATATTCCTGTACATAGGAGCAGTATTATAGTAGTTATATTCTTGTACATAGGAGCAGTATTATAGTAGTTATATTCTTGTACATAGGAGGCAGTATTATAGTAGTTATATTCTTGTACATAGGAGCAGTATTATAGTAGTTATATTCTTGTACATAGGAGCAGTATTATAGTAGTTATATTCTTGTACATAGGAGCAGTATTATAGTAGTTATATTCTTGTACATAGGAGCAGTATTATAGTAGTTATATTCTTGTACATAGGAGCAGTATTATAGTAGTTATATTCTTGTACATAGGATCAGTATTATAGTAGTTATATTCTTGTACATAGGAGGCAGTATTATAGGAGTTATATTCTTGTACATAGGAGTAGTATTATAGTAGTTATATTCTTGTACATAGGAGCAGTATTATAGTAGTTATATTCTTGTATATAGAATCAGTATTATAGTAGTTATATTCCTGTACATAGGAGCAGTATTATAGTAGTTATATTCTTGTACATAGGAGCAGTATTATAGTAGTTATATTCTTGTACATAGGAGGCAGTATTATAGTAGTTATATTCTTGTACATAGGAGGCAGTATTATAGTAGTTATATTCTTGTACATAGGAGGCAGTATTATAGTAGTTATATTCTTGTACATAGGAGGCAGTATTATAGTAGTTATATTCTTGTACATAGGAGGCAGTATTATAGTAGTTATATTCTTGTACATAGGAGTAGTATTATAGTAGTTATATTCTTGTACATAGGAGTAGTATTATAGTAGTTATATTCTTGTACATAGGAGCAGTATTATAGTAGTTATATTCTTGTAAATAGGAGGCAGTATTATAGTAGTTATATTCCTGTACATAGGAGCAGTATTATAGCAGTTATATTCTTGTACATAGGAGACAGTATTATAGTAGTTATATTCTTGTACATAGGAGGCAGTATTATAGTAGTTATATTCTGGTACATAGGAGCAGTATTATAGTAGTTATATTCTTGTACATAGGAGCAGTATTATAGCAGTTATATTCTTGTACATAGGAGACAGTAGTATAGTAGTTATATTCTTGTACATAGGAGGCAGTATTATAGTAGTTATATTCTGGTACATAGGAGCAGTATTATAGTAGTTATATTCTTGTACATAGGAGCAGTATTATAGTAGTTATATTCTTGTACATAGGAGCAGTAATATAGTAGTTATATTCTTGTACATAGGAGGCAGTATTATAGTAGTTATATTCCTGTACATAGGAGTAGTATTATAGTAGTTATATTCATGTACATAGGAGCAGTATTATAGCAGTTATATTCTTGTACATAGGAGACAGTATTATAGTAGTTATATTCTTGTACATAGGAGGCAGTATTATAGTAGTTATATTCTGGTACATAGGAGCAGTATTATAGTAGTTATATTCTTGTACATAGGAGCAGTATTATAGTAGTTATATTCTTGTACATAGGAGCAGTAATATAGTAGTTATATTCTTGTACATAGGAGGCAGTATTATAGTAGTTATATTCCTGTACATAGGAGTAGTATTATAGTAGTTATATTCTTGTACATAGGAGCAGTATTATAGTAGATATATTCTTGTACATAGGAGCAGTATTATAGTAGTTATATTCTTGTACATAGGAGGCAGTATTATAGTAGTTATATTCTTGTACATAGGAGCAGTATTATAGTAGTTATATTCTTGTACATAGGAGCAGTATTATAGTAGTTATATTCTTGTACATAGGAGCAGTAATATAGTAGTTATATTCTTGTACATAGGAGGCAGTATTATAGTAGTTATATTCCTGTACATAGGAGTAGTATTATAGTAGTTATATTCTTGTACATAGGAGCAGTAATATAGTAGTTATATTCTTGTACATAGGAGGCAGTATTATAGTAGTTATATTCCTGTACATAGGAGTAGTATTATAGTAGTTATATTCATGTACATAGGAGCAGTATTATAGCAGTTATATTCTTGTACATAGGAGACAGTATTATAGTAGTTATATTCTTGTACATAGGAGGCAGTATTATAGTAGTTATATTCTGGTACATAGGAGCAGTATTATAGTAGTTATATTCTTGTACATAGGAGCAGTATTATAGTAGTTATATTCTTGTACATAGGAGCAGTAATATAGTAGTTATATTCTTGTACATAGGAGGCAGTATTATAGTAGTTATATTCCTGTACATAGGAGTAGTATTATAGTAGTTATATTCTTGTACATAGGAGCAGTATTATAGTAGATATATTCTTGTACATAGGAGCAGTATTATAGTAGTTATATTCTTGTACATAGGAGGCAGTATTATAGTAGTTATATTCTTGTACATAGGAGCAGTATTATAGTAGTTATATTCTTGTACATAGGAGCAGTATTATAGTAGTTATATTCTTGTACATAGGAGCAGTAATATAGTAGTTATATTCTTGTACATAGGAGGCAGTATTATAGTAGTTATATTCCTGTACATAGGAGTAGTATTATAGTAGTTATATTCTTGTACATAGGAGCAGTATTATAGTAGATATATTCTTGTACATAGGAGCAGTATTATAGTAGTTATATTCTTGTACATAGGAGGCAGTATTATAGTAGTTATATTCTTGTACATAGGAGCAGTATTATAGTAGTTATATTCTTGTACATAGGAGCAGTATTATAGTAGTTATATTCTTGTACATAGGAGTAGTATTATAGTAGTTATATTCTTGTACATAGGAGTAGTATTATAGTAGTTATATTCTTGTACATAGGAGCAGTATTATAGTAGTTATATTCTTGTACATAGGAGCAGTATTATAGTAGTTATATTCTTAACCATATTTCTTTTTATTGAAAGAAAATCAAGGCCGAGGCCCACACATGACCATACAATGGCCAGGAATACAGAATAGTCATCCAGCATACACGTCAAGTGAGGGCATCACAAGTTATCATTGTCAATGAACAAATCATGAAAACATGACACAAGAAAAAAGGTGAGGGGGGGGAAAGAAGGAAAAGTCAGGAAGGTGAGGAGGGAGGGGAAACAAGAAGTGATACATTTCTGCTCTATCAAGCAAAGTGTCTATATACTTTCCATGGGGACCACAGTGTTAAGAAGCGAGAGCGTGAGTTACTTTCCCAGTGCGCCAACTCCTCAAAACGGTAGATCTGGTCAACCTTATCTGACCACATGTGGAGAGACGGTGAGGAATCACTTTTCCACAAAAAGGGGATAAGCAACTTCGCTGCGGTAAGTAGCATTGTCGGGAGGTTATTCTTAGCAGGAGTGAGGGTATCGTTAGGGCACCATACCAGAACAAGTTTAGCATCTAGCACAATCTTGGTCTTACAAATAGTGTTAATCAGAGACTCCACCTGTTTCCAAAACGGCTGAATCTTGTGACACAGCCACCAAATGTGAGACAGGGATCCGGTTTCTATGCCACATCTCCAACAGGTTTCAGGAATTTCTGGATTCAATTTATGCAGGAATTCGGGCGTCTTATACCACCTGCTGAGTAACTTAAAAGAATTCTCCTGGACTCTAACACAACGGTTAAACCCATGCGAATGAGCTAAAACAAAGGCTTTCTCTGGTTCTGTAAAGGTCAGAGATAGCTCCTTTTCCCAAGAGGCCATATAACTGAGCCCCGGAGGCAAGCTGGAGAGCATTTCTTTATACATCAGAGAAAGTTGCCTAAGGGGGGGCTTAATCGCTAGGACCTTCTTCTCCAGCCAGGAAGAAGAACCACTCCCCGCAAAGGATCCAGTACACTTAACTGAATCTCTCTTAAAATCTGCCAGGTGAAAGAAGGGAGCAGCTTTGACTTCGGGGCGGTTCAGTATAAAATTCCAGTCCAAACTACCATCTGGAAGAAGGACATCTCGCAAAGTGAGGTCAGCGAGCTTGGACCAAATCCCAGAGGGGTTTGACACGGCAGGGTGGATATGGGATTGCAAAAATTTGAGTGGCATACAGGAGTTTGGAAAGTTGAACAGGTGGGATTGGACCATCTTGGACCATTCTACAGCATCCCCTTCAAAAACGGAGAGGAGGCGCAGTGATTGGCTGAGAAGGGCCGAACACCCCATAAGGTAAGCCATTCCTGATTGGAGATCAGTGCAGACTCAAGTCGTGAACATAGTGAGCTAGATGGCCGGGACAAGGCTGTTACACATCTACATAATTGGACAGCAGTATAATATAATTTTACATCTGGCATCCCAAAACCCCCAAACCTTCTATCCCTTGTCAGAACATGGTAGGCAATGCGCGGGGATTTGCTATTCCATAGAAAGCGCGTGAACACTCGGCGGACCTCTGTGAAATACGAATTCGGCAACCAAATAGGGAGGGATTGCAGCATATATAGAAATTTGGGAAGGATGAATGTCTTAAGGTAATTTTTCCTTCCAACCCAAGATATAAATGGAAGCTTCAGGTTTTGTAAATGATTACGCACATCTTGCAAAAGTGGAGCAAAGTTGAGAGAGGCTAAGTCCTGGACATTAGCCGAGACTCGCGTCCCCAAGAACGTAATGTCTCTGGAGGCCCAGGCAAACGGGGTACTTTTTTTAAGGTTATTCATCATAGTTTTGGGGCAGGAAATATTGAGAGCCATGGATTTCCCATAGTTTATTTTAAAATTGGACACGAATCCAAAGTCCTCAAATATATTCAACAATTTGGGCAAGGACTCCGAAGGGTTGGAGGTCATAACCAAAAGGTCATCCGCAAATGCTGCAGTAACATGGTAGCCAGAGCCAACCCGTAGGCCTATAATATCTGGATCATCTCTAACTTTACACAGAAGGGTCTCCATCACTAAAACGAATAGTGCGGGTGAGAGGGGGCATCCCTGTCTCGTCCCATTAGTGATGCGAAATGGTGGGGACAGTGCTCCATTGACCTTGACCATGGCAGAGGGGGCCGAATATAGGGTATGGATAGCAGTAACAAACTGGTCTGGGAAGCCAAACCTCGCCAGGGTCCGCGACATAAAGTGCCAGCTGACCCTGTCGAAGGCCTTCTCCGCATCCGTACTTACCAGAACCAGAGGCTTTGAAGCTCTCTTCGCCCAATTCACCAGATGAAGAAGCCGCACCGTGTTTTCCGACCCCTGTCTGCCATGGACAAAGCCCACCTGCTCCTCATGGACCACGTCAGGAAGAACATCCTGAAGCCTAGAGGCAA
Source organism: Bufo gargarizans (assembly GCF_014858855.1). NCBI lineage: Eukaryota > Metazoa > Chordata > Amphibia > Anura > Bufonidae > Bufo > Bufo gargarizans. Next base: position 61,968 of record NW_025334589.1, on the reverse strand, counting down.
GAATCTTCGCCCACCACTTCACATCATTGTTAAGCAGGGATATCGGCCTATAATTACTGCAGCAAGTCGGATCCTTATTTTCCTTATGGAGGACAGTAATGTGTGCCAACAAGGAGTGGGGAGCAAGCGAACCCCCAGTCAGGAGATAGTTACACAAATTCTGAAAACGAGGGATTAAAACATCTTGGAATGATTTATAATACACGATGGAAAAACCATCAGGCCCTGGACTCTTGCCTGACGGGATTGACATAAGAACTTTGCGGATTTCTGACTCTGAAATAGGTCTAGTTAGTTGGGAGGCCTTAGATGAGGAGATAGAAGGGAGATCAAGGGTCTGCAGGAATTTATCAGTGGCTTCCGCTAGGTCACCAGGCGTAGCTCCTGCCGGCGGGGGTAGATTATACAGGGCTTCATAGAAGGAACAAAATGCCTTGGCTATGTCTGGGGTGGACTTATGTAACAACCCCTTGGGATCCTTGATAGAGGAAACAAAGGAGTCAGAGAACTGTTTTTTGGCAATAGCCGACATCAGTTTGTTTCCCCTATTCCCATGGGCATAGGCCCTGAATCTGGATCTCAACACTAATTTTGCAGAAGTGACGTTTAATAAGTTTTTAAGACGCGTTCTGGCTTCAGTCAATTCCGTTAGGGTATGAATAGCCTGTGACTCCTTGTGGGAGGATTCTAAACGGGCAATGGTAGCCAGCAAAGCGTCCAAGGCCTTCGTCCTTTGCTTTTTTACATAAGCCCCCAAGGCAATAAGTTCTCCCCTAATGACCACTTTATGGGCTTCCCAAAGTATAGCTGGCGAGGGGGGGGAATCTGGGGTGTCATTAATACTAAAGAATTCCGAGATCGAGGCCCTAAGTTTGGTTACGTGTGAGGGGTCTGAGACCAAAGTGTCGTTAAGGCGCCACACACGTTCCTTCCTTTGCGGACCTGTCAAAGAGAAGCTAATAAAAACAGGGGCATGATCAGATAACGTTATATTGCCTATCCGGGCTCCAGAGACATTACGAATATACAGTCATGTGAAAAAATTAGGACACCCTTTGAAAGCATGTGGTTTTTTGTAACATTTTTAATAAAAGGTTATTTCATCTCCGTTTCAACAATACAGAGAGATTAAAGTAATCCAACTAAACAAAGAAAACTGAAGAAAAGTCTTTTCAAGATCTTCTGTAAATGTCATTCTACAAAAATGCCTATTCTAACTGAGGAAAAAGATAGGACACCCTCACATGTATTCCCTCTTAAATTGGCTCAGATCTCACACAGGTATATCACACCAGGTGCACATAATTAGTAGATCGTTACTCTGCATGTTGAATGAGGCTTGCCCTATTTAAACCTCAGACATTTAGTTTGGTGTGCTCCTGACTGTTGAAGTGAGAGTGAGCACCATGGTGAGAGCAAAAGAGCTGTCAGAGGACTTCAGAAAAAAGATTGTAGCAGCCTATGAGTCTGGGAAGGGATTTAAAAGATCTCAAAAGATTTTGAAATCAGCCATTCCACTGTCCGGAAGATAGTCTACAAGTGGAGGGCTTTCAAAACAACTGCCAACATGCCCAGGACTGGTCGCCCCAGCAAGTTCACCCCAAGAGCAGACCGCAAGATGCTAAAAGAGGTCTCCAAAAACCCTAAAGTGTCATCTCGAGAACTACAGCAGGCTCTGGCTACTGTTGATGTAGAAGTACATGCCTCTACAATCAGAAAGAGACTGTACAAGTTTAACTTGCATGGGAGGTGTGCAAGGAGGAAACCTTTGCTTTCCAAGAGAAACATCGAGGCCAGACTGACATTTGCCAGAGATAAAGTTGACAAAGACCAGGACTTCTGGAATAATGTTCTTTGGACAGATGAGTCCAAAATTGAATTATTTGGACACAACAGCAGAGGACATGTTTGGCGTAAACCAAACACAGCATTCCAAGAAAAGAACCTCATACCAACTGTGAAGCATGGAGGTGGAAGTGTCATGGTTTGGGGCTGCTTTGCTGCAGCAGGACCTGGTCAGCTCACCATCATAGAATCCACGATGAATTCTACTGTGTATCAGAAGGTGCTTGAAGAACATGTGAGACCATCAGTTAGAAAATTAAAGCTGAAGCGGAACTGGACCATGCAACATGACAATGACCCAAAACATACTAGTAAATCAACCAAAGATTGGCTGAAAAAGAAGAAATGGAGAGTCCTGGAATGGCCAAGTCAAAGTCCAGATTTGAATCCCATTGAGATGCTGTGGGGTGACTTGAAAAGGGCTGTACGTGCAAGAAACCCCTCAAACATCTCACAGCTGAAAAAGTTCTGCATTGAGGAGTGGGGTAAAATTTCCTCAGACCGATGTCGAAGACTGGTAGATGGCTACAAGAACCGTCTCACTGCAGTTATTTCAGCCAAAGGAGGTAACACTCGCTATTAGGGGCAAGGGTGTCCTATCTTTTTCCTCAGTTAGAATAGGCATTTTTGTAGAATGACATTTACAGAAGATCTTGAAAAGACTTTTCTTCAGTTTTCTTTGTTTAGTTGGATTACTTTAATCTCTCTGTATTGTTGAAACGGAGATGAAATAACCTTTTATTAAAAATGTTACAAAAAACCACATGCTTTCAAAGGGTGTCCTAATTTTTTCACATGACTGTATGAATCAGACATGAATAAATAATCCAATCTATGGAAGGACGTCTTAGCATGGGAGTAAAACGTATAGTCCCGTCCATTGGGATTCATGATCCGCCAAACGTCTAAAACTTTTAGTTTCCTCAGCGAAATTTTTAGCCTTTTTAATAACCTGTAAGACACAGAGGGTCTGCCCGCCGATGTGTCCACCGCTGGTTCCATGGCAACATTAAAGTCGCCCCCTAGAATCAGTAACCCCTCAGAGAAGGATGAGAGTGCAGTTAGGGTCTGAACGAGCCATGGGATTTGGCCTTTATTAGGTGCATACAAATTGGCGAGCGTTACCGGGGAGTCCCCCAAGACGCCCTTTACAAACAGGAATCTGCCTTCAGGGTCAGCGGATATAGTTTGGGGCTTAAAAGGAAGGCACTTATGTATGGCAATACTAACCCCCCTACTGGCCGAATCATGTGTGCTATGAAACCATTGCACAAATTTCTTAGGAGGAAACTTGGGAATTTTGCCTGTCCTAAAATGAGTCTCCTGCAGGAAGACCACTGACACCTTATCCTTCAGGAGGAGGGAAAGTGTCTGAGCCCGCTTGCATGGCTCGTTCAGACCATGTGCATTAAGTGAGGCTACAGTTATGGAGGACATTTTTGTATACATACAGCTGTATATGAGCATATGGTACACCAGGTCCCAGAAAGAAGCACCAAGATAAAGAGAGCAGCGGAAAGGAGGGGAGGGAAGGAGCCCAAATAGAAATGGACTAGTGAGGGGGCAATTGAAGCGCTTCTGGTCTCTAACATATAGACCAAAAAAGAACGAAAAAAGTGAAAGAAAACACATCCAGCACCGGGATCATCCGGTCATTACCCTGCACATGAGGGGAGAGGAAACCCCTTTTTGGAGGCCTGCCTCAGCAGGAAATCGTCCCATTTAAGACATAACGTTTCATAAAAACCATAGATTATGAGCTGAATAGCAGCGAAACATAGGGCCATTAGGGAAAGGCCAGAGTCCGCTAAACAAAACATTTTGCACAGAGGTAGAGGTTACCAACTCTTCACATTAACGGAGTGAAATAAAGCATGGCATTAGCAGTTCATGCTCATACAAACAGCCAAAAACCTTGTCACAGGCTCAGGTGAGAGCCCTGTCCGACTTGCTGCGTCCCGATCGATCCGGCCTGCCCGCAGATGCCGTCTGCCAGGCAGATACTCGCGGTGGTAAAGGCAGGGGGCCATCTTGGTCGGCTGGCAACCACGAGGAAATTTCCACCGGAGGGACATCTAGGGACCTCCAGACCGATTCCAGATCCGCAGGCGACCGCACCGTGAGCAGTTTTCCATTCCTGGACACCGACAGACCGAATGGGTACAGCCACCTGAACGGAGTAGACGTCTTGCGAAGAACATCAAGGAGAGGCTTGAACAAGCGTCGCTTTGCCAGGGTAGATGGCGCCAGGTCCTGGAACATCTGTAGCGGTACGTTGTCATACTCCAACATTTCCATCTCTCTTTGCCTTTTCAGGAGAGCTGCGGTGTCTACGTAGCTCAGTAGGCCGCAAATTACGTCGCGTGGCGGATCTTGGGGTTTAGGCCTAGGGCGCAATGCCCTGTGTATGCGCTCCACCACTATCCCCTCTGCTCTATCAGGCCCAAGCATCGTGGAGAACAGTTCTCGCGCCACTTTCGGCAAGGCCTCCGCCACCATTGATTCAGGTAGGCCGCGAATGCGTATGTTGCGCCGGCGACTCTGGTTCTCCTGATCTTCCAATTTCAAGAAGGCGTCGTTCAATAGGGCTTTGTGAGACGCAAGCACCTCTGCCGCTTTACCCTCATAGGTCAGTATGGCTTCTTGCGTGCTTTCCAGCGTGACCACCCTCTGGCCTAGATGTTTGATATCATCCTTAATGTCCGCCAAATCCTGCTTGAGAGGCGTAAGGGCAGATTCAAGAACCCGGCGAAGGGTCCGTTCCGACAGCGGCGGATCTCTAGGCCTCCTGTCTGAAATATCAGAACCACTGCCCGCATCCGACATTTCTCCTGCATCAGAGTCCGGAGCGGTAGACGCCGCCATATTGGCGCCTTTCAGTGCGGCAGCTCTTGGCGTTTTTCGCAGGAATTTCTCCATCTCTGGTTGTTTAGGGAGCCTTGGGGTCAACTCCGAACTTCCTCTGGTCTTATCCTTGCCAGATCTCCCCATAATGAGGCAAATCAAACGCTTATATAGGGCAAATGAACCGGAATGCTGGAGGAGCTCAAGCTCGTGCGGCCATTCAGCAGCGTGGCTCGGCTCCGCCCCTATAGTAGTTATATTCTTGTACATAGGAGCAGTATTATAGTAGTTATATTCTTGTACATAGGAGCAGTATTATAGTAGTTATATTCCTGTACATAGGAGCAGTATTATAGTAGTTATATTCTTGTACATAGGGGCAGTATTATAGTAGTTATATTCTTGTACATAGGAGCAGTATTATAGTAGTAATATTCTTGTACATAGGAGGCAGTATTATAGTAGTTATATTCTTGTACATAGGAGCAGTATTATAGTAGTTATATCCTTGTACATAGGAGCAGTATTATAGTAGTTATATTCTTGTACATAGAAACAGTATTATAGTAGTTATATTCTTGTACATAGAAGCAGTATTATAGTAGTTATATTCTTGTACATAGGAGTAGTATTATAGTAGTTATATTCTTGTACATAGGAGGCAGTATTATAGTAGTTATATTCTTGTACATAGGAGTAGTATTATAGTAGTTATATTCTTGTACATAGGAGCAGTATTATAGTAGATATATTCTTGTACATAGGAGCAGTATTATAGTAGTTATATTCTTGTACATAGGAGGCAGTATTATAGTAGTTATATTCTTGTACATAGGAGCAATATTATAGTAGTTATATTCTTGGACATAGGAGCAGTATTATAGTAGTTATATTCTTGTACATAGGAGGCAGTATTATAGTAGTTATATTCCTGTACATAGGAGCAGTATTATAGTAGCTATATTCTTGTACATAGGAGCAGTATTATAGTAGTTATATTCTTGTACATAGGAGGCAGTATTATAGTAGTTATATTCCTGTACATAGGAGGCAGTATTATAGTAGTTATATTCTTGTACATAGGAGCAGTATTATAGTAGTTATATTCTTGTACATAGGAGGCAGTATTATAGTAGTTATATTCCTGTACATAGGAGGCAGTATTATAGTAGTTATATTCCTGTACATAGGAGCAGTATTATAGTAGTTATATTCTTGTACATAGGAGGCAGTATTATAGTAGTTATATTCCTGTACATAGGAGGCAGTATTATAGTAGTTATATTCTTATACATAGGAGCAGTATTATAGTAGTTATATTCTTGTACATAGGAGCAGTATTATAGTAGTTATATTCTTGTACATAGGAGCAGTATTATAGTAGTTATATTCCTGTACATAGGAGCAGTATTATAGTAGTTATATTCTTGTACATAGGAGGCAGTATTATAGTAGTTATATTCCTGTACATAGGAGGCAGTATTATAGTAGTTATATTCTTGTACATAGGAGCAGTATTATAGTAGTTATATTCCTGTTCATAGGAGCAGTATTATAGTACTTATATTCTTGTACTTAGGAGCAGTATTATAGTAGTTATATTCTTGTACATAGGAGGCAGTATTATAGTAGTTATATTCTTGTACATAGGAGGCAGTATTATAGTAGTTATATTCCTGTACATAGGAGGCAGTATTATAGTAGTTATATTCTTGTACATAGGAGCAGTATTATAGTAGTTATATTCTTGTACATAGGATCAGTATTATAGTAGATATATTCTTGTACATAGGAGGCAGTATTATAGTAGTTATATTCTTGTACATAGGAGCAGTATTATAGTAGTTATATTCTTGTACATAGGAGCAGTATTATAGTAGATATATTCTTGTACATAGGAGCAGTATTATAGTAGTTATATTCTTGTACATAGGAGGCAGTATTATAGTAGTTATATTCCTGTACATAGGAGCAGTATTATAGTACTTATATTCTTGTACTTAGGAGCAGTATTATAGTAGTTATATTCTTGTACATAGGAGCAGTATTATAGTAGTTATATTCTTGTACATAGGAGCAGTATTATAGTAGTTATATTCTTGTACATAGGAGCAATATTATAGTAGTTATATTCCTGTACATAGGAGGCAGTATTATAGTAGTTATATTCTTGTACATAGGAGGCAGTATTATAGTAGTTATATTCTTGTACATAGGAGGCAGTATTATAGTAGTTATATTCTTGTACATAGGAGGCAGTATTATAGTAGTTACTGAATGTTCTTGTACATAGGAGGCAGTATTATAGTAGTTATATTCTTGTACATAGGAGCAGTATTATAGTAGTTATATTCTTGTACATAGGAGCAGTATTATAGTAGGTATATTCTTGTACATATGAGGCAGTATTATAGTAGTTATATTCTTGTACATAGGAGCAGTATTATAGTAGTTATATTCTTGTACATAGGAGCAGTATTATAGTAGTTACATTCCTGTACATAGGAGCAGTATTATAGTAGTTATATTCTTGTACATAGGATGCAGTATTATAGTAGTTATGTTCTTGTACATAGGAGGCAGTATTATAGTAGTTATGTTCTTGTACATAGGAGGCAGTATTGTACTAGTTATATTATTTTTGAGTCAGGAATATGCTCAGTGTAGCGGTCATTTCCCTCATCCCCTTGGCAGCTTGCATACACCAGGGGGAGACACTGAGCTCAGGGGAGTTCTTTCTCAGGACCTCTCACCTCACTGATGAGCTCTCCGGCTTTCTTCACACTTTGTATATGGGGAGATCCCGCTGCCTCCCACCCTACTCCTCTCAGGAAGTTTAGGTCAGATTTATATCGAGACTGTGGAGGAAGGAAGAGGAAGACGATTGTGATTAATTCAGGATCCCAGAGGAGCAGCATCAAATAAGACGTCTTCCCAGTAAACGAGAGGCAGCCATTAAATAATAGAGCAGAGTCGGGACGTTTCGGTCATAGGGGGAATTAATATTCATTATATTATTGTTGGCGGCGGCTTTCACACACAAATGTATTTAACTGTGATAATGTGTAATGAAAGTGTATCAGATGCTTATTAATTATTCACATCAGGGCAGGGAATCATGGGTAATCAGCGCCCTCCCCCATACACAGTGCAGTCAGCATTAGTAGAGTTTTATGTATCTCTTTCTGCGTATATTCTGCAGGTTTGTTATTTCATGTTGCCAGGCAACCACTTGCTTCCTGTCTGGGTGACCACCATTAGCATCCATGTATCTCCCAGTCATGATGTCTTCTATGCACCGCTGTACAGGAGACTGCATTTCTATGGTGAACAGCGGAAAACAATTATCACCTGTTCACTGGACGCCAAAACCCTCTTCTACCTGCCTGACCAAGTAGCTGGGTGGCAGCCCCAATGGGCGTCATAACAGCGGACATGGTGGCCATCACCCAGCTTTCCCAGAAAAAAAATCAAACGATGACTGAAAAACTTATTGCAATCTAAAACAAAAGGCTTCCAGAGCTGCGCTCGTTAATAACCCCCATCGTGTGAGCTGCAATCTTCATGAGGATTTGATGTGTGATATCCATTTTCTAAAGAAAATATTCTCAATCTGCGATGATTAGAGGTTTAACGAGCGGCTTTGATCAGCATCAATAATTGAACGTCGTCGTATTCATCCTCCCCGCACATCAAGCCGTTAAGCGGACCTGTTTGCATTTGTTCACACGCCGCGCCGGTAAATAATGGATCATGTCTGATACCAGAGACCTCGAGCGGATGAAGCATTCGCCGCCATCAGATATTCCCTGTGTTGCATTATTTTCTGCGCCCTTAATTAATAATGGGAAATGTTCATCAAGTGTCAAAACGGCGCAAACACAGCGACCGATCCCGGCTAATAAACGTAACTGCGGCAACAGCGGGAAAACAAAATGCAAATAGTAAGAACAGCTATCACAGTGCGCCCTCCACAGATCCCCCATAACAGTGCGTCATCCACAGAACCCCATAACAGTGTCATCCACAGATCCCCCATAACAGTGTCATCCACAGATCCCCCATAACAGTGCGTCATCCACAGATCCCCATAACATTGTAATCAACAGATCCCCCATAACAGTGTCATTCACAGATCCCCCATAACAGTGTCATCCACAGATCCCCATAACAGTGTCATCCACAGATCCCCCATAACAGTGTCATCCACAGATCCCCATAACAGTGTCATCCACAGATCCCCATAACAGTGTCATCCACAGATCCCCCATAACAGTGCCACCCACAGATTCCCCCATAACAGTGTCAGCCACAGATCCCCCATAACAGTGTCATCCATAGATCCCCTAAAACAGTGTCATCCACAGATCCCCCATAACATTGTCATCCACAGATCCCCTAAAACAGTGTGTCATCCACAGATCCCCCATAACAGTGCCACCCACAGATTCCCCCATAACAGTGTCAGCCACAGATCCCCCATAACAGTGTCATCCATAGATCCCCTAAAACAGTGTCATCCACAGATCCCCCATAACAGTGTCATCCACAGATCTCCCCAAAACAGTGTGTCATCCACAGATCCCCCATACCAGTGTCATCCACAGATCCCCCATACCAGTGCGTCATCCACAGATCCCCCATAACATTGTCATCAACAGATCCCCATAGCATTGTGTCATCCACAGATCGCCATAACAGTGACATCCACAGATCGCCCATAACAGTGTCATCCACAGATCCCCCATAACAGTGACATCCACAGATCCCCCATAACAGTGTCATCCACAGATCCCCATAACAGTGTCATCCACAGATCCCCAAAAACAGTGTCATCCACAGATCCCCAAAAACAGTGTCATCCACAGATCCCCCAAAACAGTGTCATCCACAGATCCCCAAAACAGTGTCATCCACAGATCCCCTATAACAGTGTCATCCACAGATCCCCCATAACAGTGTCACCCACAGATCCCACATAACAGTGTCATCCACAGATCCCATATAACAGTGTCATCCACAGATCCCCTATAACAGTGTCACCCACAGATCCCACATAACAGTGTCATCCACAGATTCCCATAACAGTGTCATCCACAGATCCCCATAACAGTGTCATCCACAGATCCCATATAACAGTGTCATCCACAGATCCCCTATAACAGTGTCATCCACAGATCCCACATAACAGTGTCATCCACAGATCCCATATAACAGTGTCATCCACAGATCCCCTATAACAGTGTCACCCACAGATCCCACATAACAGTGTCATCCACAGATTCCCATAACAGTGTCATCCACAGATCCCCATAACAGAGTCATCCACAGATCCCACATAACAGTGTCATCCACAGATCCCCCATAACAGTGTCATCCACAGATCCCATATAACAGTGTCATCCACAGATCCCCTATAACAGTGTCATCCACAGGTCCCACATAACAGTGTCATCCACAGATCCCATATAACAGTGTCATCCACAGATCCCCTATAACAGTGTCACCCACAGATCCCACATAACAGTGTCATCCACAGATTCCCATAACAGTGTCATCCACAGATCCCCCATAACAGTTTCACCCATAGATCCCCCATAACAGTGTTATCCACAGATTCCCATAACAGTATCACCCACAGATCCCCCATAACAGTGTCACTCATAGATCCCCCATAACAGTGTCATCCACAGATCCCCCATAACAGTGTCACCCACAGATCCCCCATAACAGTGTCACCCACAGATCCCCCATAACAGTGTCACCCATAGATCCCCCATAACAGTGTCATCCACAGATCCCCCATAACAGTGTCATCCACAGATCCCCTATAACAGTGTCATCCACAGATCCCACATAACAGTGTCATCCACAGATCCCACATAACAGTGTCATCCACAGATCCCCCATAACAGTGTCATCCACAGATCCCCCATAACAGTGTCATCCACAGATACCCCATAACAGTGTCATCCACAGATCCCCCATAACAGTGTCATCCACAGATCCCCCATAACAGTGTCATCCACAGATCCCACATAACAGTGTCATCCACAGATCCCCCATAACAGTATCACCCACAGATTCCCCCATAACAGAGTATCTCTGCAGACCCTCATGCTGTCTCTCACCTCACTCTGCAGCAGATGTGCTTGCTTCGCACATTGCAGTCTTAGATCCTTAGAGTCGGTCGTGTACTGGTGGAGCAGAACCTTGTAGTCCTGGTCGCTGACCAAAGCTTGCGCCTTCTTGGCGTGCACCAGGTCCATCATGTCAGAGGAGAGATGATACTGGGAGTGGAGATGATGGGAATCCTTCTTGTACTCCTGCTCGCTCTGCAACTTGGCGACACGCAGACAGCGCAGGATATTGGGATCGTCCAAGACGCTCCGAGTGCCGATGTGTTTCCCTCTCTCAGCAACGTAATCGTGTTTGTATTTGTACTGTGAATGACACCAGAGATCAGCGTGAGAGATCAGCGTGATACACGGCCACAGTCACATGACCCCATGTGGAATAGTGCACATCATACTGTACTCACATCGCTGGCTATAGACCCCGACAACTTCGCAGTCTGGAACTGTAGTGCGTCCATTGTGAGGTTGTGACCGTGAGCGCGCATATTGAGCCAGGATTCCCTGTACTTTATCTGCGGAGAACAGAAAACGCATCACAATCCGGTAATACAGCGCAATCACGGAAACCTGCAGTCCTATGTAACAGCACAGATAACACAGTGATAACTGAGTATAGATAATGTAGAAGATATCACCTGCAGTCCTATGTAACACCACAGATAACACAGTGATAACTCTCTGAGTACAGATAATGTAGTAGATGATACCTGCAGTCCTATGTAACACCACAGATAACACAGTGATAACTCTCTGAGTACAGATAATGGAGTAGATGTCACCTGCAGTCCTATGTAACACCACAGCTAACACAGTGATAACTCTCTGAGTACAGATAATGGAGTAGATGTCACCTGCAGTCCTATGTAACACCACAGATACCACAGTGATAACTCTCTGAGTACAGATAATGTAGTAGATGTCACCTGCAGTCCTATGTAACACCACAGCTAACACAGTGATAACTCTCTGAGTACAGATAATGTAGTAGATGTCACCTGCAGTCCTATGCAACACCACAGATAACACAGTGATACTATTATGAATTGTAGAATAAGACTGCAGAACATTTGTTAACCCTTTACACCCAGTGCTTACGTCACTGATGTTGACAGCATTCAGTTTGGCGCGGACGTGTTCCGGGAGCTCCAGCACGGCGGTGTAGTGGTGCAGGACCTCCTCCCCGGCCGCTCTGTACAGCCGCTGTATATAGGAAAACAATGGTCAGCTCCTGCCTCCAGTAATGACATTGTGTCCATCACACATGGAAATATTGTATCATCCTAATGATGTGCATAGTGGTGGTCGGACCAGAAGTATCTGACCCCCCCCCCCCCATTCTGATATTGGGTTCTGTCATTTCAGTCACCTTCTGCTTGGAACCCTGCAGATTGGGAGCTCAAAGTGGCCCTGCTAAAAAAAACATAGAAGTGGCCACATGTTGTAGGCGGAGCCAAACTAGTAGAGGGTGTGGCAAGCCAAGTGGGTGGGGTTTATCTGTAGGGTAATCTGTAGTTTATATTGATATAATTTTGGACTGTATATGACATTACCAGCTGAGCCACAGGCTTCACTGTAGTGAGGGGCAGGAATGTGTCTATCTAAAAACCTTCAGTAGTATTCACGTACAATGTCCCGGTATCTACAGGGATAACAGCAAAAGGCTAAATGTAATGGAGCTAAATATATTACAATACACACAATTACATTTTGGAACGATAGATAGATAGATAGATAGATAGATAGAGTCCGGGTATGCAGAGATGTATCTGTAGGTGCACTGTACATGAAGACTATTGAATTCCTTTCATAAATAACAGTGCTGTCTGTAGCACGCTGGTGAGGTCTCAGTCTCCCGAACAGGAGGCTGTGAGTTTGCATCCCGGTAATAATTTAAAAGTAGAGACTGAATAAACTCTGAATTTACAGAGGTATTCACACACCCGGTCAGACTGCTGATAGTATTTGGGGATACCCCACAGGATAATTCTATGTATGGAGTCAGGCGGGAGACTCCTAAGGGCTGCCTGCTCTGTGTAAAGACCAAACTTCAGCCCAATGCAGTCCTCCCCTGGCACCCAAAATATTCTATGTACTCTGAGGTTCAATGTCACCATTTTCATCTTTACTTGCCCTCAGTGAATGAAAACATTCTTCTTGAGAGTTACAAATTGTAAACTCCTGATGTAGTCACTTACACAGCTGAGATTTTGTTGCACTGTGTCAGTGCAGAAAATAGTGATGTGCCTTGAATCCAGCACAGGAGAAAGAACATTTACACTGCTGCAGCTGTTAGAAGTATTAACATAGGGTTTTATCTTCCAGCTGGAAACAAACATGTTTCGATTCATTGACAGGAAAAAATTCAGACATAGCTGCAGTGCTGTATCCGGAATCAATACCCCTTCATTTTATGATCAGTTGGGGTCTCAGCATTTGTTCCCCACAATGAGCCATTGCAAGTCTAATAACGGCCATCACTTGCTATTCCTGGAAAACCCTTGCACAGGAGACTGCACTGGCCCTTTAAATTTGTGGAATCACCAGTGTCACTCACCTCATTGGTTATCTTGTTGCTGAATTTAGCGTGCAAAACGTCCAGGGAGTCGGCTACAGTCGTGTATCTAAACGTGTGCGGCTGCTGTCGGTATTTGCTCTGTGTGAAGCAGAGAACAAGAACATTGCAATAATGAGAACCGGAACCCAAAATCCTCCAGTACAAGCTAAAGGAGATCCTTCTACAGAGAGAAGACTGCGCCTGGTCCCCAAGAAGAAAGCCCCACCACTACAAGGGCCTGAAATGGCTGATAACAGGGAGCAATAGCCTGTATTCTCCTGTCCTACAGTCATCCTCTCCTCTGAAATGGCTGATAACAGGGGGCAATAGACTGTATTCTCCTGTCCTACAGTCATCCTCTCCCCTGAAATGGCTGATAACAGGGAGCAATAGACTGTATTCTCCTGTCCTACAGTCATCCTCTCACCTGAAATGGCTGATAACAGGGGGCAATAGACTGTATTCTCCTGTCCTACAGTCATCCTCTCCACTGGAATGGCTGATAACAGGGAGCAATAGACTGTATTCTCCTGTCCTACAGTCATCCTCTCCCCTGAAATGGCAGATAACAGGGGGCAATAGACTGTATTCTCCTGTCCTACAGTCATCCTCTCCCCTGAAATGGCAGATAACAGGGGGCAATAGACTGTATTCTCCTGTCCTACAGTCATCCTCAACCCTGAAATGTCTGATAACAGGGGGCAATAGACTGTATTCCCCTGTCCTACAGTCATCCACAACCCTGAAATGGCTGATAACAGGGGGCAATAGACTGTATTCTCCTGTCCTACAGTCATCCTCTCCCCTGAAATGGCTGATAACAGGGGCAATAGACTGTATTCTCCTGTCCTACAGTCATCCTCTCCCCTGAAATGGCTGATAACAGGGGGTAATAGACTGTATTCTCCTGTCCTACAGTCATCCTCTCCCCTGAAATGTCTGATAACAGGAGGCAATAGACTGTATTCTCCTGTCCTACAGTCATCCTCTCCCCTGAAATGGCTGATAACAGGGGGCAATAGACTGTATTCTCCTGTCCTACAGTCATCCTCTCCCCTGAAATGGCTGATAACGGGGGCAATAGACTGTATTCTCCTGTCCTACAGTCATCCTCTCCCCTGAAATGGCTGATAACAGGGGGCAATAGACTGTATTCTCCTGTCCTACAGTCATCCTCTCCCCTGAAATGGCTGATAACAGGGGGCAATAGACTGTATTCTCCTGTCCTACAGTCATCCTCTCCCCTGAAATGGCTGATAACGGGGGCAATAGACTGTATTCTCCTGTCCTACAGTCATCCTCTCCCCTGAAATGGCTGATAACAGGGGCAATAGACTGTATTCTCCTGTCCTACAGTCATCCTCTCCCCTGAAATGGCTGATAACAGGGGGCAATAGACTGTATTCTCCTGTCCTACAGTCATCCTCTCCCCTGAAATGGCTGATAACAGGGGGCAATAGACTGTATTCTCCTGTCCTACAGTCATCCTCTCCCCTGAAATGGCTGATAACAGGGGGCAATAGACTGTATTCTCCTGTCCTACAGTCATCCTCTCCCCTGAAATGGCTGATAACAGGGGGCAATAGACTGTATTCTCCTGTCCTACAGTCATCCTCTCCCCTGAAATGGCTGATAACAGGGGGCAATAGACTGTATTCTCCTGTCCTACAGTCATCCCTCTCCCCTGAAATGGCTGATAACAGGGAGCAATAGACTGTATTCTCCTGTCCTACAGTCATCCTCTCCCCTGAAATGGCTGATAACAGGGGGCAATAGACTGTATTCTCCTGTCCTACAGTCATCCTCTCCCCTGAAATGGCTGATAACAGGGAGCAATAGACTGTATTCTCCTGTCCTACAGTCATCCTCTCCCCTGGAAATGGCTGATAACAGGGAGCAATAGACTGTATTCTCCTGTCCTACAGTCATCCTCTCCCCTGAAATGGCTGATAACAGGGGGCAATAGACTGTATTCTCCTGTCCTACAGTCATCCTCTCCCCTGAAATGGCTGATAACAGGGGGCAATAGACTGTATTCTCCTGTCCTACAGTCAT
The DNA here is from genome assembly GCF_014858855.1 of Bufo gargarizans. Lineage (NCBI taxonomy): Eukaryota > Metazoa > Chordata > Amphibia > Anura > Bufonidae > Bufo > Bufo gargarizans. Next base: position 46,533 of record NW_025334589.1, on the reverse strand, counting down.
CCTCTCCCCTGAAATGGCTGATAACAGGGGAGCAATAGACTGTATTCTCCTGTCCTACAGTCATCCTCTCCCCTGAATGGGCTGATACAGGGGGCAATAGACTGTATTCTCCTGTCCTACAGTCATCCTCTCCCCTGAAATGGCTGATAACAGGGGGCAATAGACTGTATTCTCCTGTCCTACAGTCATCCTCTAACCTGAAATGGCTGATAACAGGGGGCTAATAGACTGTATTCTCCTGTCCTACAGTCATCCTCTCCCCTGAAATGGCTGATAACAGGTGGCAATAGACTGTATTCTCCTGTCCTACAGTCATCCTCTACCCTGAAATGGCTGATAACAGGGGGCAATAGACTGTATTCTCCTGTCCTACAGTCATCCTCTCCCCTGAAATGGCTGATAACAGGGGCAATAGACTGTATTCTCCTGTCCTACAGTCATCCTCTACCCTGAAATGGCTGATAACAGGGGCAATAGACTGTATTCTCCTGTCCTACAGTCATCCTCTCCCCTGAAATGGCTGATAACAGGGGGCAATAGACTGTATTCTCCTGTCCTACAGTCATCCTCTCCCCTGAAATGGCTGATAACAGGGGGCAATAGACTGTATTCCCCTGTCCTACAGTCATCCTCTCCCCTGAAATGGCTGATAACAGGGGGTAATAGACTGTATTCTCCTGTCCTACAGTCATCCTCTCCCCTGAAATGGCTGATAACAGGGGGCAATAGACTGTATTCTCCTGTCCTACAGTCATCCTCTCCCCTGAAATGGCTGATAACAGGGGAGCAATAGACTGTATTCTCCTGTCCTACAGTCATCCTCTCCCCTGAAATGGCTGATAACAGGGGCAATAGACTGTATTCTCCTGTCCTACAGTCATCCTCTCCCCTGAAATGGCTGATAACAGGGGCAATAGACTGTATTCTCCTGTCCTACAGTCATCCTCTCCCCTGAAATGGCTGATAACAGGGGGCTAATAGACTGTATTCTCCTGTCCTACAGTCATCCTCTCCCCTGAAATGGCTGATAACAGGGGGCAATAGACTGTATTCTCCTGTCCTACAGTCATCCTCTCCCCTGAAATGGCTGATAACAGGGGGCAATAGACTGTATTCTCCTGTCCTACAGTCATCCTCTCCCTGAAATGGCATGATAACAGGGGGCAATAGACTGTATTCTCCTGTCCTACAGTCATCCTCTCCCCTGAAATGGCTGATAACAGGGGGCAATAGACTGTATTCTCCTGTCCTACAGTCATCCTCTCCCCTGAAATGGCTGATAACAGGGGGCAATAGACTGTATTCTCCTGTCCTACAGTCATCCTCTCCCCTGAAATGGCTGATAACAGGGAGCAATAGACTGTATTCTCCTGTCCTACAGTCATCCTCTCCCCTGAAATGGCTGATAACAGGGAGCAATAGACTGTATTCTCCTGTCCTACAGTCATCCTCTCCCCTGAAATGGCTGATAACAGGGGCAATAGACTGTATTCTCCTGTCCTACAGTCATCCTCTCCCCTGAAATGGCTGATAACAGGTGGCAATAGACTGTATTCTCCTGTCCTACAGTCATCCTCTCCCCTGAAATGGCTGATAACAGGGGAGCAATAGACTGTATTCTCCTGTCCTACAGTCATCCTCTCCCCTGAAATGGCTGATAACAGGGGGAGCAATAGACTGTATTCTCCTGTCCTACAGTCATCCTCTCCCTTGAAATGGCTGATAACAAGGGGCAATAGACTGTATTCTCCTGTCCTGCAGTCATCCTCTCCCCTGAAATGGCTGATAACAGGGAGCAATAGACTGTATTCTCCTGTCCTACAGTCATCCTCTCCCCTGAAATGGCTGATAACAGGGGGCAATAGACTGTATTCTCCTGTCCTACAGTCATCCTCTCCCCTGAAATGGCTGATAACAGGGGGCAATAGACTGTATTCTCCTGTCCTACAGTCCTCCTCTCCCCTGAAATGGCTGATAACAGGGGGCAATAGACTGTATTCTCCTGTCCTACAGTCATCCTCTCCCCTGAAATGGCCGATAACAGGGGGCAATAGACTGTATTCTCCTGTCCTACAGTCATCCTCTCCCCTGACATGGCTGATAACAGGGAGCAATAGACTGTATTCTCCTGTCTTACAGTCATCCTCTCCCCTGAAATGGCTGATAACAGGGGGCAATAGACCGTATTCCCCTGTCTTACAGTCATCCTCTCCCCTGACATGGCTGATAACAGGGGACAATACTGTATTCTCCTGTCCTACAGTTATCCTCTCCCCTGAAATGGCTGATAACAGAGAAGTCCTCCGCGTCCGTTACCTCACTGATCAGGTTTGTCGCTCTCTTCCTCTCCTCGATGTCCAGCGCTCCGGGAGTGATGCAGCCGACGCCTCTCATAAAGTTTAGATCCGATCGGTACAAGTTCTAGATAGAACAGAGCGGCCATTACTGCTAGGCGGTCATTCTGTACATGGGGGTCATTTAGCGTTCACAAGCAGAACCATGAAATATGCCCCAAACTCGTTCATTGCCTTTCTGTGCAGTACCAGTAGTTGGCAGCTGCCCTGTTGATGGGGGCGTGGCTTGGGAGTTACAATGTTGCCACATTTGTATCCTGTCCTCACACCATCCTCCAATGTGATTGGTTAGATTCCCCTTAAAGGATTTCCTCATCACATTGATGCCACCTGACCGGCCCCCCGCTCCCCGGTGTGACCCCGTATCTTGTTCAGTGTGTCACCAGGTTTTGCAGCATTACCTCACTTTGCAGCTTGTACGCTTTTTTAGCCGTCATAAGTCGGAGGTCATCGGACAGTGCGGTGTAGCGGTGCAGCAGGTGCCTGTAGTCCTGGTCGCTGACCAGAGCCTGCGCCTTCCGGGCGTGGACCAGATTCACCATGTCCAGGGGCAGACGGAAGCGAGACTTACTCTCCGCAAAGCCTTTCTTGTACTGGACCTGGAGATACACAAGATCAGCCTGCTGGGTAACAAACTATTTCTCATACACTCCAGGATCTCTGCTTGCTCTCGGTGAATGGGAACATTACCAATTCCATCCAGAAACCAGAATCCAGTGCGGATCATGACTTACACAGCTGCAGGACTTGTTACAGTGTATCATTGCTCTACCTACCAACATGAGCATTTGGCTCAGGATGATTTTACAGCCCATGAATGCAAACAATAATTATCCATTCAATGACAGCAAGCACAGATATTGGAATTAGTAATGAAGCCAAAGCTATCAAGAATCAATCTATCTGCCCTGCGGTGCTTTTACACCAGGGGGCAGCATGGAGCGGCTTTGAATATGAGGCTGGACTATAGTAAGCGGTCTAGGGTGATAATCTCACTGTATCAGTTTCTGGGAAAGCTGGGTGACAATCGTTCTGCTGAGGCTAAGGTCCCTGAACGCCATGACACCCTGCTACTGGACCGGGGCAGAACCAGGCCGTTTATTGCTCTTCAGCAGTCTGGGAAAGCTGGGTCCCAGCCCCTGCGGAAGGTGTAATGTGTTTTCCCACAGAAAGGATACAATTATAACATGATAGGAGTAGTAGTGTAAATAGGTACCGCCGATATCTCACCTCACTGGACAGAGACGAGGTGTGAACGGAATGAGACAGGTTCAGGTCGTCCTCCAGTCTGCGCAGGCCGAGCAGTTTACCCTTACATTTTTCAAACTCCTCTTTATATTTATACTGTGGAGAGAAAGATGGCGGATGGAGGCGGAGCGTTATAATACTACAGGTCATTATAATATAATAGGCCATTCTAATACTGCAGGATATTATAATGCTACAGGCCATTATAATATCATAGGTGCATTATTATAATACTACAGGCAGAGCAATATTATACTATAGGCCATTATAATATAATAGGTGCAGCATTATAATACTATAGGTCATCATGATAATACAGGCAAAGCATTATAATACTACAAGACATTATAAAACTACAGGCCATTATAATACTAAAGGACATTATAATACTAGAGGCTATATAATACTACAGACCATTATAATATTTTAGGCGCAGCATTATAATACTACAGACCATGATAACAGCACGAGCAGATGAGTATAGTGTCACAGACAGGTTATTATAAGGCCACGGGTAGAATGAGGGAATTATTTTAGCTCGGGGTCAAGTAAACACTGATCTCATTCAAGATTATGATAAATATGCTGAGATTTAAAGGTTGTAGGGCAGTGTTTAACTGTAGGGTCCTGACATTACAGCCGTGGTCCTGACATTACAGCCGTGGTTCTGACATCACAGCCGTGGTTCTGACATTACAGCCACGGTCCTGACATTACAGCCACGGTCCTGACATTACAGCAACGGTCCTGACATTACAGCCGTGGTCCTGACATTACAGCCACGGTCCTGACATTACAGCCACGGTCCTGACATTACAGCCGTGTTTCTGACATCACAGCCGTGGTTCTGACATTACAGCCACGGTCCTGACATTACAGCCACGGTCTTGACATTACAGCCACGGTCCTGACATTACAGCCGTGGTTCTGACATTACAGCCAGGGTCCTGACATTACAGCCGTGGTCCTGACATTACAGCCACGGTCCTGACATTACAGCCACGGTCCTGACATTACAGCCACGGTCCTGACATTACAGCCGTGTTTCTGACATCACAGCCGTGGTTCTGACATTACAGCCACGGTCCTGACATTACAGCCACGGTCCTGACATTACAGCCACGGTCCTGACATTACAGCCGTGGTTCTGACATTACAGCCATGGTTCTGACATTACAGCCACGGTCCTGACATTACAGCCGTGGTTCTGACATTACAGCCGTGGCCCAGACATTACAGCCACTATCCTGACATTACAGCCATGGTTCTGACATTACAGCCACGGTCCTGACATTACAGCCGTGGTTCTGACAATACAGCCATGGTTCTGACATTACAGCCACGGTCCTGACATTACAGCCGTGGTTCTGACATTACAGCCGCGGCCCAGACATTACAGCCTCGGTCCTGACATTACAGCCTCGGTCCTGACACTACAGCCGTGGTTCTGACATTACAGCTGTGGTTCTGACATTACAGCCGTGGTCTTGACATTACAGCCATGGCCCTGATATTACAGCCATGGTCCTGACATTACAGCCAGGGTCTTGATATTACAGCCGTGGTCCTGACAATACAGCCACGGCCCTGACATTACAGCCATGGTCGTGACATTACAGCCAGGGTCCTGATATTACAGCCGTGGTTCTGACACAGCCGTGGTCTTGACATTATAGCCATGGTCCTGATATTACTGCCACAGCCCTGACATTACAGCCACGGCCCTGACATTACAGCCGTGGTCCTGACATTACAGCTTTGGTCCTGACATTACAGCCACGGTCGTGACATTACAGCCAGGGTCCTGACATTACGGCTGTGCTCCAGACATTGCAGCCACGGCTCTGACATTACAGCCACGGCCCTGACATTACAGCCACGTTCCTGACATTACGGCTGTGCTCCAGACATTGCAGCCACGGCTCTGACAATATGATGTTACACAAGTCGCTTACATCACTGATAATTTCCCCCGACGACTTTGCGGCCTGGAATGGGATGGCGTCCAGCTTCAGCTTGTATCCGCCGTCGCGCATCCGGCTCCAGGACTCCTTGTAGCGGGTCTGTGGGAAGGGAAACAAATACAGGTATACAGGTTGAGTCCAAACTGAATTTCCCTTAGACCTATAGCTAACATCTGGAGCTGGAGTTTTTACTGCATAAAATGTACCAAAAAATTCAAAAGTGCAAAAGAAAATGCTGCCAAAAACATACGTGTGATCTCCGCCCTACTGTAGTTTTGCTGAACGCACTATTTATTCAATAAAATTCCCCTACAATTTTTTATCTGGGTATCCTGACAGTCCTGCTGACCACACCCACTCATAGCCAAAGCCTGGGAGTCCTGATGACCACACCCACTCATAGCCAAAGCCTGAGAGTCCTGCTGAGCACACCCACTCATAGCCAAAGCCTGACAGTCCTGCTGACCACACCCAATCATAGCCAAAGCCTGACAGTCCTGCTGACCACACCCACTCATAGTCAAAGCCTGACAGTCCTGCTGACCACACCCACTCATAGCCAAAGCCTGAGAGTCCTGCTGACCACACCCACTCATAGCCAAAGCCTGACAGTCCTGCTGACCACACCCAATCATAGCCAAAGCCTGAGAGTCCTGCTGAGCACACCCACTCATAGCCAAAGCCTGACAGTCCTGCTGACCACACCCAATCATAGCCAAAGCCTGAGAGTCCTGCTGACCACACCCACTCATAGCCAAAGCCTGAGAGTCCTGATGACCACACCCACTCATAGCCAAAGCCTGAGAGTCCTGATGACCACACCCACTCATAGCCAAAGCCTGAGAGTCCTGCTGACCACACCCACTCATAGCCAAAGCCTGACAGTCCTGCTGACCACACCCAATCATAGCCAAAGCCTGAGAGTCCTGCTGAGCACACCCAATCATAGCCAAAGCCTGAGAGTCCTGCTGACCACACCCACTCATAGCCAAAGCCTGACAGTCCTGCTGACCACACCCACTCATAGCCAAAGCCTGAGAGTCCTGCTGACCACACCCACTCATAGCCAAAGCCTGACAGTCCTGCTGACCACACCCACTCATAGCCAAAGCCTGAGAGTCCTGCTGACCACACCCACTCATAGCCAAAGCCTGAGAGTCCTGCTGACCCCACCCACTCATAGACAAAGCGAGAGTCGTGCTGACCATACCGACTCATAGACAATGACTGAGAGTCCTGCTGACCACAACCACTCATAGACAACGACTTAGAGTCCTGCTGACCACACCCACTCATAGACAATGACTGAGAGTCCTGCTGACCACAACCACTCATAGACAACGACTTAGAGTCCTGCTGACCACACCCACTCATAGACAACGACTGAGAGTCCTGCTGACCACACCCACTCATAGACAACGACTGAGAGTCCTGCTGACCACAACCACTCGTAGACAAAGCCTGAAAGTCCTACTGACCACACCGATTCATAGACAAAGCCTGACAGTCCTGCTAACCACACCCACTCATAGACAAAGCCTGAGAGTTCTGCTGATCATACCTACTCATAGATAAAGCTTGAGAGTCCTGCTGACCATACCCACTCATAGATAAAGCCTGACACTCCTGATGACCACACCCACTCATAGACAAAGACTGACAGTCCTGCTGACCACACCTACTTATAGACAAAGCCTGACAGTCCTGCTGACTACACCTACTCATAGACAAAGCCTGAGAGTTCTGCTGACTAGACTCCCTTATTGTCACCACCAGACATCTGAGAAACTCTGACAGATGCCTTTCAGAACCTCCTCCTTGAGCTTCCTTTGTTTTGCTTTCAGTTCCTCATCTCGTTAGCCTCTCTCAGCTGTCATGTAGTTGTACTGATTGCATCCCTTTAAATTCCTCCCCATAGTGCATCAGTGTGCGGTTTATATTTCTTCCTGGAGTGTGTGTGCATGCTGATCCTACTTCCCAGTCTTCTACAAGATAAGTGTTGTGCATTCATTTGTGTTTTTCTGTTTGCTGGATCCCAGGTGACCCTGACTCCCTCCGTATCTAGTGTAGGGAGCCGGTTGTCGTGTCCCCTCACTATTATAGGGTGTTCAGGTGTTATACAGTCGAGGTACGAGGATATGCGATCATCTACCATTGGGATTTTCGCATAGGCTGAGCAGTCAGGGAGAGTGCCAGGTCTGATGCAGGGGTCTCCCTTTTTGTTCCTTAATTTTGAATCCAGTGAGTCGTATATTCATTTTGTGTTGTCTTGTTTCCTGTACACCTTCCGTGACACTTATAGACAAAGCCTAAGAGTCCTGCTGACCACACCCACTCATAGACTAAGGCTGAGGGTCCTACTGACCATACCCACTCATAGACAATGACTTAGAGTCCTGCTGACCACACCCACTCATAGACAAAGCCTGAGAGTCTTGCTGACCACACCCACTCATAGACTAAGGCTGAGGGTCCTGCTAACCACACCGACTCATAGACAATGACTTAGAGTCCTGCTGACCACAACCACTCAGAGTCCTGATTTCTTGTATGTTGTAGAGCTGTCAATCATACAACCCATGTTGATAATTATCTGGTGCTCCCCCCCATATTCAGTGCCCATCCACAGATACCCACCTCACTGATGTTCAGGGCATTGAGTTTGGCTTGCAGTAGTTCAGGCAGCTCGGCGGTGGCGGTAAATCGGTGCTTGATGTTCTCCCCCTGCTTTTTATATTTACTCTGTGAAAGAAGATGAAGATTTACTTCTACTCTAGTCACAACCAGAGCTGCATTTACAAATCTTGCTTTCCTGTGTGAGCTCACAGGACAATCAATCACATGACTGACAACACAGTGTAGATAAACCGCATGTCCTATACCCTAGTCACAGCCAGAGCAGCATTCAGAATTCTGCAGGCTGCCACATGGAACCAGTTAACGCCGTGCTTACACATACATGTTTGATACTTTAACCGCCACCTCAATGCAGCGCAGATTTGTAATCTGCATTACTGTAAATGTGTAAATGCAGCTCTGGATGTGACTGGAAGAAATTATGGATGTAGTTTTATTATATAGGGATGGTTTCCCAACTTACGTCCACGGCCTGGTTGTAGCTAATCTTGGCCTGAACCATCTCCGGTGAGTCCTGGACACTGGTGAAGCTGAGGGCGGACGGCAGCTGTCTGTACGATGTCTATGAATTGTGCAAGAAATTGCAATTAGCGAGTAATTTATTAAAGACTTCAAATACTGACAGATATTATTGATGGACGCAGCCATTAGGCGACATGAGGGCAATTGTCTGCAAGATGCACCAAACATATAGTGTTATAGGCTCCATATTGAAACGGTCTGTGCCATTTTCTCCTACACTATTGATTCAACTCCTTCATTCATCCCGGGGACTGACCTCACTTATCAGCCCGACTGCTTTCTTTGCCTGAAGCACATCCAGTGACCCCGCAGTGATCCAGCCGACCCCCCGCATCCACTTCAGGTCCGATTTATACTGGTTCTGGAAGAAGGAACAGAAAAAGACAATTATAAAATTCTATCTATATGTAGTAATCTCCTGAGCTCCCTCTAGTGGTGGCTGTATATATCTGTATGTAGTAATCTCCTGAGCTCCCTCTAGTGGTGGCTGTATATATCTGTATGTAGTAATGTCCTGAGCTCCCTCTAGTGGTGGCTGTATATATCTGTATGCTGTAATCTCCTGAGCTCCCTCTAGTGGTGGCTGTATATATCTGTATGCTGTAATCTCCTGAGCTCCCTCTAGTGGTGGCTGTATATATCTGTATGTAGTAATCTCCTGAGCTCCCTCTAGTGGTGGCTGTATATATCTGTATGCTGTAATCTCCTGAGCTCCCTCTAGTGGTGGCTGTATATATCTGTATGTAGTAATCTCCTGAACTCCCTCTAGTAATGGCTGTATATATCTGTATGCTGTAATCTCCTGAGCTCCCTCTAGTGGTGGCTGTATATATCTGTATGTAGTAATCTCCTGAGCTCCCTCTAGTGGTGGCTGTATATATCTGTATGCAGTAATCTCCTGAGCTCCCTCTAGTGGTGGCTGTATATATCTGTATGTAGTAATCTCCTGAGCTCCCTCTAGTGGTGGCTGTATATATCTGTATGTAGTAATCTCCTCAGCTCCCTCTAGTGGTGGTTGTATATATCTGTATGCAGTAATCTCCTGAGCTCCCTCTAGTGGTGGCTGTATATATCTGTATGTAGTAACCTCCTCAGCTCCCTCTAGTGGTGGCTGTATATATCTGTATGTAGTAATCTCCTGAGCTCCCTCTAGTGGTGGCTGTATATATCTGTATGTAGTAATCTCCTCAGCTCCCTCTAGTGGTGGCTGTATATATCTGTATGTAGTAATCTCCTGAGCTCCCTCTAGTGGTGGCTCTATTTATCTGCATACAGTAATCTCCTGAGCTCCCTCTAGTGGTGGCTGTATATATCTGTATGTAGTAATCTCCTGAGCTCCCTCTAGTGGTGGCTGTATATATCTGTATGTAGTAATGTCCTGAGCTCCCTCTAGTGGTGGCTGTATATATCTGTATGTAGTAATCTCCTGAACTCCCTCTAGTGGTGACTGTATATATCTGTATGTACTAATCTCCTGAACTCCCTCTAGTGGTGACTGTATATATCTGTATGTGGTAATCTCCTGAGCTCCCTCTAGTGGTGACAGTATATATCTGTATGTAGTAATCTCCTGAGCTCCCTCTAGTGGTGACAGTATATATCTGTATGTAGTAATCTCCTGAGCTCCCTCTAGTGGTGGCTGTATATATCTGTATGCAGTAATCTCCTGAGCTCCCTCTAGTGGTGACAATATATATCTGTATGTAGTAATCTCCTGAGCTCCCTCTAGTGGTGACAGTATATCTGTATGTAGTAATCTCCTGAGCTCCCTCTAGTGGTGGCTGCATATATCTGTATGCAGTGAGATCCTGAGCTCCCTCTAGTGGTGGCTGTAGATATCTGTATGTAGTAATCTCCTGAGCTCCCTCTAGTGGCGGCTGTATATATCTGTATGTAGTAATCTCCTGAGCTCCCTCTAGTGGTGGCTGCATATATCTGTATGCAGTGAGATCCTGAGCTCCCTCTAGTAGTGGCTGTATATATCTGCTTGTAGTAATCTCCTGAGCTCCCTCTAGTGGTAGCTGTGTATATCTGTATGTAGTAATCTCCTGCGCTCCCTCTAGTGGTAGCTGTGTATATCTGTATGTAGTAATCTCCTGCGCTCCCTCTAGTGGTAGCTGTGTATATCTGTATGCTGAAAGCTTGTGATTTGGAACTTTTTTTCAGAGAAAAAATAACATTTCAAGTGTTGCACACTCTATGTAGATGATCTTTCTGATAAGGATGGTGAAGAACTCTAGAAGCCCCTGAAATTGTAATCCCCCAGCTAATTGTATGCTCTCTAATAAGCTGCATCTGCTTGGGTGGGACCTCTTTTTTGCCATCTCCCCGATTACCCTGGTTGCACTTACATCACTCTGCAGATCATAGGCCTTCTTTGCCCATTGAACTTTCATGTCAGTAGGCAGGGCACTATATCGGTGGTGCATCGTCCTGTAACCACGATCGGTGGCCAGGGCTTGTGCCAAGGTCGCATGTGCCATGTCTAGCATGTCCATGGATACGTGATAGCGTGACTTTGTGTCCTCAAAACCTTTCTTGTACTCGAGATCACTCTGCATTTTGGTCATCTGGAGAGAGTGGGAAATTGTGGCGTCTTCCTCAGCCCGTTGCACCCCAATCATCTTGCCCCTTGTCTTTTCATATTCTTCCTTATACTTGATCTGCAGATAAGACAATTGCAGGGAGTGATATAAATCATGAGGATGAAACCCCTGTCCAGATGTCACCACCTCAGGAGGTCATGAGAAGACTATGGAGAACCTCATGTAGGAAAGGATAGCCCAGAGGCCACTGTATAAATGAAAAGTCTACAACTTTCTTATAGACTTTATCTTCCTTACTGTTTTCAAGATCTCTACTTGCTTTCAGTGAATGAGAAGCATAACGCTATGCACAGCTACCTGTGCTCTCAGCTAAGAAGTGCACACAATTGTATCCAGTCTAGCCACCTAATTGTTTTCCCCAAATCCATCTGGGGCAGTGGGAAAAGTAGCTAACTGTTAAAATAGAGGGCGGAGGGCTGCTTTACATGCTGCTTTCTCCGGAATAGTAGCAGCTAGAAACGTGCAACTGGTCTTGTTTGATATTCCAGACTTTTCATACAAGACCAAAATGACAGCTAATGTCCAAGCAACAGAGGAGAAATCACTGTTACAAATCGAGTCGGGAATAATCGGGGGTAAAACCTGCTTTTACTTTCACTTTCATCTGCATTCACAGCATCCCGATTTCTATCAGTGATATCTTCCCCTGTACTGAACGTATTGCTGTCATTCTGGTATTGTCTGAAAGCTTAGAATGTCAGTTTTCAAACAATACTCTTGCTGGTACCAAACCAGAGATATGAGCAGATAAAGCAGACTCCACTCCCTGCCAGTGTGGAGGAGAATGAGGGAGCAGCTGCAGGAGGAGAGGAAAAAAACGGTAAAAATATATAGAAATGTGACATTATCATCATTGTACAGACCCACATAATAAAATTCTGTTATTTTTACCACACAGTGAACGCCGTAAAAAAAAATCCACAAAATAATGTAAAAATTGCTGTTTTTTTAATCTTCCCCCCTAAAATTAAAATAATAAAAGTTATTTAATACACAATATATATACCCTAAAATGGTTCCTAAAAAACCTACAACTAATCCCGCAAAATAAAATAAAAATGTAGAAGAAAAAGTTAAAAAAGTTATGACTGCTAGAACACAAAGGGGGAAAATAGTATTGGTTCTTAAGGCTAAAGGGGTTAAAAATGCAATAGTGTCCCCTGAGTTGTGCGCCAACAAGATTTACTGCAGACACACAAATCTATAATAAAAAAAGGTGACATTTTTGGAAGGGTTTTTCCAATTTTAACGTGATTGTTAGGAGGCTAGACAATGCTCTGTGGCCTTGACTCTAGTCTGATACATTGTAGCAAACCAGCTGTCTAGGCAGGATACAATTGTAACCAACCCTCAGCCAGGAGCAGGATTAGCGTACTTTGACACTAGCGTTATTCTTTTCCGGTATTGAAATCTGGTAAAGGGTCTCAACACCGGGAAAAAAGCGCTTCCGTTTTGTCCCAATGCATTCTGAATGAAAAGCAATCCGTTCAGCATGCATCGGGATGTCTTCCGTTCCGTCCTTTGTACATTATTTGACTGGATAAAATACCACAGCTTACTGCGATATTTTTTCCGGCCAAAATTCCGGAACACTACAGCATTTGCCGGATCCAGCATTAATTTCCATTGAAATGTATTAATGCCGGATCTGGTACCAAGTGTTCCGGAAATTGCCGCATTGGACGATGGACGATACCGGAAAGACGGATCCGGTATTTCAATGAAAAACGGATCCGGAAAAAAAAGATATCCGTTTGCATACGGATTTCCAGATCCGGCAGGCAGTTCCGACAACGGAACTGCCTGACGGGTTCTAACAACGCTAGTGTGAAAGTACCCTTAGTTATGTGCATGATTACTGCCTCTGAATGTAAACAGGAGTGGTCTTATTCACTGACAGCAAGCACAGAGCTAGAAAATGAAAATCCTGGAATAAGCTGTAGCTTTCAGCAGAACCTTTGTGTAAAGGAGAGCATTGTTTTACCCCTGATGTTCTGTCCCGGGCCCCGGATGTCCTGCCTGCCAGATAGATACAACTGTAAGTCCTCAGGACGCAATACAATTGAATGTAAGGCACTGGAAGAGCTGAAGGACCTGTGGTGACATCACAGGTCATGTGATCAGTGGTGAACGCGGTGGTTTAGAAGGACCTGCGATGATGTTACCATAATGTGACCAGTGCAGGAGAGGACGGCAGTGAAGAGGAGAAGTCCTGGGTAAGAAGCTGTGGTGATGTCTGCTACATGAGGAGAGGGAAGTGAAGGGAGAGGCAGAGCAATGCTGGGAGTTGTGGTTAATGCTGGGCTGAAGGGAGTGATGTTATTTACATGGGACTGAATGTTGAATGGGTGATGTTGTTTACATGGAACTGCATGTTGGGGGCGGCTGGGGAGGGGATAATGTTATTTATATGGAACTGTATATTGGAGGGGGCTGGAGAGAAGGTGTGATGTTTTTTACATGGGTCTCTATGGCGGAGGGAGGGAAGTAGTGTTATTTACATGGGACTGTATGGTAAAGGGGCTCAGGAATGATAATTTCTGAGGGCACTAAAGGGAGGAATATAACTACAGGGGGCACTGCAGGTGGCATTATAAATACTGGGGGCATTTCAGGACGAGCATTATAACAGTAGGGGGCAGTATAAAAACTGGGGGCATTTCAGGACGAGCTACATTCATTGGGGCTTGGGCTCCGGATCTTTTGAGACCCTAGCAACGCCACTGGCACCCAGTGAGGTCCGTCCCAATAGACAGTAGATGGGCACCGCTTCTATCAGCTCCTCATGGGACCAAGGTCAGCTACAGAAGACAACCCCTTGGGCACTGACAGCGCCCCCTCTAGCGCCACCTTAGGGTTGTGTGATACTGACTCCGTGCCAGGCGCCTCGGATGTGAATCTCAGCCAGGTGTCAGCTGGACTGGTGCACCCCTGAGGCTAATGGTACTCTAATAACCAGAGGTAGCAGTCACATCTGGGTCCTGGTGCCTGAAGGAACCCCAAAACCCCTCTGCTCCCAGTATTCTGACTGGTGTTGGGGGCCCTGTCACAGATTTCAAAGTGGGGCCCAGGAGCTTAAAGTCTCTGCCTTTGCTTTGGTGAATAATGTGCACCAGAGACTCCATGGTGGGGGTTCTTCTTTATATCCGGGGTCCTTGATGAGAAGGAAGAGACGGTGACCCCCCTCTACAGGTCTGCTGTGCAGGAATCTGGGAAAGCTGGGTGATAGCAAGTGGCTGCAGTAACAGACGCCAAGGAGACCCTTCCAGGAGCAGCGGGGATGTCACACTGAGACAGTGGACCACATCAGCGCCAGCGGGGGGTGTATCGCGGCTATCGTACCATCAGAGCCTGGAGAACCTGGGGGATCCCCCGTGAAGGAGCCGCGATATCAGCCATACTGATTGTCACACAGCTTTCCCCGATGCAGAAACAGTTGATATCATTTCAATCATATAGACGACTGGAAGTTGTTAAGGTTATTTAAAGGAGAAGCGCTCCCTTCAGCGAATCTATTGTTCCCGAACCTTAAACATTTACGGATATTTATGAAGCAGCCTCTTAGGGGACTTTCACACTAGCGTTAGAAGAATCCAGAAATCCGTTAGACTTATTCATTGAAATACCGGATCATCCGGAATAACGGATCCTGTATTTAAGTTTTTCAAAGCTAGTAAGAACTATGCATGCGCAGACCGGAAAACCGGATCTGGCGATGCGGCAATTTCCGGATCCGGCATTAATACATTAATGCATGCTGCGGTATTTTGTCCGGTCAAATACCGTACAAGGGACGGAAGGGAAGACATCCTGATGCCTACTGGACGGACTGCTTTCCATTCAGAATGCTTTGGGACAAAACTGATGCGTTTTTTTTTCCAGTATTGCAACCTTTTACCGGATTTTAATACCGTAAAAAAATAACGCTAGTGTGAAAGTAGCCTAATCCGGGAGTCAGGAACTGTCTATGAGGCGGATGGATCGAGAACTCACGTCACTGGCGAGGTCCCGTTTGGCTTTGGCGGTCAAGATGGGCAACGAATCCAAAGTCAGCTCAAATCCCTTCTCCTTCTGCTTTTTCCAGCTGCTCTTATATAAAGTCTGGACAAAGAAAGCAAGAAGGTGAGAAAAGAAAAGGTAAAGCATAATGGGGGTTATCAGAAATACTGCAGATGTGGGGGGAGGGGTTCAAAATGCTATTCACTTCAATGGGTAAATATACACTAAACACAAATATAAACACAACACTTTCGGTTTTGCTCCCATTTTGCATGAGCTGAACTCAAAGACCTGAAACATTTTCTACAGACACAGAAGACCCGTTACTCTCAGATATTGTCCACAAATCTGTGTCAGTGTCAGTGAGCGCTTCTCCTTTGCCGCATCCATCCCCCCTCACAGGTGCGGCAGATCAAGGCGCTGATTAGACAGCATGAATATTGCACAGCTGTGCATTACGCTGCCCACAATAAAAGACCACTCTGAAATGTGCACAGTTTTGCCTTACTGAGAGGGGGGCAGAAAACCAGTCAGTACCTGGTGTGGCCACCATTTGCCTCACACAGTGCAGCCCATCTCCGTGGCATAGAGTTGATCAGGTGTGGATTGTGGCCTGTGGGATGTTGGTCCACTCCTCTTCTGTGCGAAGTTGCAGAATATTGGCAGGAACAGGAACACGCTGTCGTAGACGCCGATCCAGAGCGTCCCAAACATGCTGAATGGGTGACATGTCCGGTGAGTATGCTGCCAGGCAAGAACTGGGATGTTTTCAGCTTCCGGGAGTTGTGTCCAGATCCTTGCAATATGGGGCCGTGCATTATCCTGCTGCACCATGAGGCGATGGTTGTGGATGAACGGCACAACAATGGGCCCCAGGATCTCCTCACGGGATCTCTGTGCAGTCAGAATGCCATCAATAAAATGCACCTATGTTCGTTGTCCATAACATACGCCTGACCATACCGTAACCCCACCGCCACCATGGGCCACTCCATCCACAACGCTGACGTCAGCAAACCGCTCACCCACACGACGCCACACACGCCGTCTGCCATCTGCCCTGAACAGTGAAAACCGCGACTCATCCGTGAACAGAACGCCTCTCCAACGTGCCAGACGCCATTGGATGTGAGCGTTTGCCCACTCAAGTCGGTTACGACGACGAACTGCAGTCAGGTCCAGACCCCGATGAGGACGACGAGCAGAGGAGCTTCCCTGAGACGGTCTCTGACAGTTTGTGCAGAAATTATTTGGTTATACAAACCGATTGTTGCTGCCGCTGTCCGGGCGGCTGGTCTCAGACAACCATGGAGGTGGACATGCTGGATGTGGAGGTCCTGGTTGGTGTGGTTACACGTGGTCTGCGGTTGTGTGGTTACACGTGGTCTGCAGTTGTGAGGCCGGTTGGCTGTACTGCCAAATTCTCTGAAACGCCTTTGTAGACGGCTTATGGTAGAGAAATGAACATTCATTGCACGGGCAACAGCTCTGGTAGACATTCCTGCAGTCAGCATGCCAAGTGCACGCTCCCTCAAACGTTGCGACATCTGTGGCATTGTGCTGTGTGATCAAAGTGCACATTTCAGAGTGGCCTTTTATTGTGGGCAGTCTAAGGCACACCTGTGCGATATTCATGCTGTCTAATCAGCACCTTGATATGCCACACCTGTGAGGTGGGATGGATGCAGCAAAAGAGAAGTGCTCACTGACACAGATTTAGACAGATTTGTGAACAATATTTGAGAGTAATGGGTCTTTTGTGTCTGTAGAAAATGTTTCAGATCTTTGAGTTCAGTTCATGCAAAATGGGAGCAAAACCAAAAGTGTTGTGTTTATATTTTTGTTCAGTGTGTATATATCTGTATGCAGTGAGATCCTGAGCTCCCTCTAGTGGTGGCTGTATATATCTGTATGTAGTAATCTCCTGAGCTCCCTCTAGTGGTGGCTGTATATATCTGTATGTAGTAATCTCCTGAGCTCCCTCTAGTGGTGGCTGTATATATCTGTATGTAGTAATCTCCTGAGCTCCCTCTAGTGGTGGCTGTATATATCTGTATGTAGTAATCTCCTGAGCTCCCTCTAGTGGTGGCTGTATATATATGTATGTAGTAATCTCCTGAGCTCCCTCTAGTGGTGGCTGTATATATCTGTATGTAGTAATCTCCTGAGCTTCCTCTCGTGGTGGCTGTATATATCTGTATGTAGTAATCTCCTCAGCTCCCTCTAGTGGTGGCTGTATATATCTGTGTCCAGTGAGATCCTGAGCTCCCTCTAGTGGTGGCTGTATATATCTGTATGTAGTAATCTCCTGAGCTCCCTCTAGTGGTGGCTGTATATATCTGTATGTAGTAATCTCCTGAGCTCCCTCTAGTGGTTGCTGTATATATCTGTATGTAGTAATCTCCTCAGCTCCCTCTAGTGGTGGCTGTATATATCTGTATGCAGTAATCTCCTGAGCTCCTTCTAGTGGTGGCTGTATATATCTGTATGTAGTAATCTCCTGAGCTCACTCTAGTGGTGGCTGTATATCTGTATGTAGTAATCTCCTGAGCTCCCTCTAGTGGTGGCTGTATATATCTGTATGCAGTGAGATCCTGAGCTCCCTCTAGTGGTGGCTGTATATATCTGTGTCCAGTGAGATCCTGAGCTCCCTCTAGTGGTGGCTGTATATATCTGTATGTAGTAATCTCCTGAGCTCCCTCTAGTGGTAACTGTATATCTGTATGTAGTAATCTCCTGAGCTCCCTCTAGTGGTGACTGTATATATCTGTGTCCAGTGAGATCCTGAGCTCCCTCTAGTGGTGGCTGTATATATCTGTATGTAGTAATCTCCTGAGCTCCCTCTAGTGGGGGCTGTATATATCTGTATGTAGTAATCTCCTGAGCTCCCTCTAGTGGTTGCTGTATATATCTGTATGTAGTAATCTCCTCAGCTCCCTCTAGTGGTGGCTGTATATATCTGTATGCAGTAATCTCCTGAGCTCCTTCTAGTGGTGGCTGTATATATCTGTATGTAGTAATCTCCTGAGCTCCCTCTAGTGGTGGCTGTATATCTGTATGTAGTAATCTCCTGAGCTCCCTCTAGTGGTGGCTGTATATATCTGTTTGCAGTAATCTTCTGAGCTCCCTCTAGTGGTGACTGTATATATCTACATGCAGTAATCTCCTGAGCTTCCTCTAGTGGTGGCTGTATATATCTGTATGTAGTAATCTCCTCAGCTCCCTCTAGTGGTGGCTGTATATATCTGTATGCAGTAATCTCCTGAGCTCCCTCTAGTGGTGACTGTATATATCTACATGCAGTAATCTCCTGAGCTTCCTCTAGTGGTGGCTGTATATATCTGTATGCAGTAATCTCCTGAGCTCCCTCTAGTGGTGGCTGTATATATCTGTATGTAGTAATCTCCTGGGCTCCCTCTAGTGGTGGCTGTATATATCTGTATGTAGTAATCTCCTGAGCTCCCTCTAGTGGTGGCTGTATATATCTGTATGTAGTAATCTCCTGAGCTTCCTCTAGTGGTGGCTGTATATACCTGTATGCAGTAATCTCCTGAGCTCCCCTAGTGCTGGTTGTATATATCTGTATGCAGTAATCTCCTGAGCTCCCTCTAGTGGTGGCTGTATATATCTGTATGTAGTAATCTCCTCAGCTCCCTCTAGTGGTGGCTGTATATATCTGTATGTAGTACTCTCCTAAGATCCCTCTATTGGTGGCTGTATATATCTGTATGTAGTAATCTCCTCAGCTCCCTCTAGTGGTGGCTGTATATATCTGTATGTAGTACTCTCCTGAGATCCCTCTATTGGTGGCTGTATATATCTGTATGTAGTAATCTCCTCAGCTCCCTCTAGTGGTGGCTGTATATATCTGTATGTAGTACTCTCCTGAGATCCCTCTAGTGGTGGCTGTATATATCTGTATGTAGTAATCTCCTGAGCTCCCTCTAGTGGTGCTATATATATCTGTATGTAGTAATCTCCTGAGCTCCCTCTAGTGGTGGCTGTATATATCTGTATAAAGTAATCTCCTGAGCTCCCTCTAGTGGTGGCTGTATATATCTGTATGTAGTAATCTCCTGAGCTCCCTCTAGTGGTGGCTGTATATATCTGTATGTAGTAATCTCCTGAGCTCCCTCTAGTGGTGGCTGTATATATCTGTATGTAGTAATCTCCTGAGCTCCCTCTAGTGGTGGCTGTATATATCTGTATGCAGTCCAGAAATCACGCTGCATGTAAGAGTGTGATTCTCCGTTCCGGACACTGCTCGTCTTGCAGGTGTGCATGGCATTATCCTGAGTTATAATTCTATGTTCCTTACTTCTACAGCACCATCCTGACATAAAGCTGCCACTATGATTCTGTAGCAATAAAGTCAAGAGGCACATTTATTTATTTTAAAATATAAACTATACTAGTTTGGAATTATCGTAATTGTATTGAGCTGCAGAATAAGGATGTCATGTCATTTTTAGCCCACAGTGAACGTCGTAATGTCAAAACCCCCAAAACTTTGGCAGAATTCATTTTTTTTTGTTTGTTTTGTTTTTTCAATTTTACCCCACAAAAAATTTTCTACCTGATTTCCAATACAAAACATAGTGGCAAAAAAAATAATCCCTCATATGGCTATGTGAACGAAAAAATGAAAAGGTTGGTAATAGGCCCGGTCTTTAAGGGGTTGATGTCTGGGGTTCCTGGGGTGGAGGAATGACCTCACCTCGCTGAGGTTGGTAGCGTTGATCCTGGCTTGATGGAAGGTGGGCTCATCATGGTGCATGGTGTAGTGGTGCAGGAGATCCTCCATGCCAGATTTATACACAAGCTGCATCACAATATCAGACAATGTTAGTAAATGGGACTGACACCCCTAAATATCCTAGAACCCCCAACCTTCTGTGCAGACTTATAGAAATCACCATGACCAGCAGAGGGGTATGAGAACTTTAGCAAGCTATACTATTGCTCTGGAAAATGTAAAGTTGCGGCTCATGAGATTTACTTTCAGGTTACATTGTTTTCCTTTGCATACAGTGTTACCCCTTTAATGCATTGTGTGTGGGGGGGGGGGGGGAGAGTATCCACCACATCCGATAATTGTACAGTCCCTGGTGTACAGATGACAATTCTCAGACTGCAAATCACCAGGGCAATCTCTGCAGACACTGATCAATCAGGGAACACTGGAAGATTTCAGCTCTGAAGCGTACTGAATTGTAAGTGCAGCTCTGGAGAATATTCATAACATGGCGAATGCCTAATTTAATGACAACCATCGCATACGGTGCCCCCTTAAAGGCTATGTACACCTTTAGGGGCATTTTTGTATTATTGCATTGTACTCATTATGAGCAAAAAAAAAACATTGTTTAATTGGTCTTTATTAAAAATATGGAGTCATTTTCTCTGTACAGAGCTGAGATGATCCAGTGGATTTTCTCTCTTTTCCATCAGTTGGGGAGCTGACGGCTCCTTATCTCTGCTCTCTGACGTTATAAACACTCGTTATAGCTCAGTCCTTCTCTTACTGATAAGAATGTGGCTTAATAAGTGTTTATGACGTCTCAGTAATTTAGAGATGAGGGTTATTAGATGACAAAGTAAAAGCAGGATGCGCACAGCTAGAAAAACAATGAACCCTTTGTGACAGAACAGCTCAATATTTTTAAAAAAAATAAAGACCAATTTAAAAAAATGATTTTTAGCCCCATATGAGTAAAATGCAATCATAAAAAAAATGTCCCCAAAGGTGTACATAGCCTCTAAGACACATCAGAAAAATGGTGGAATTCCCCTTTAAACCCTGTTAGCTGCTTACTACATGGGGAGTGATGATGATGGTGTTAGCAGCTTTTTCACCTGGCTGTCACCCTCATGCCCTCTATGCAGGTAAGTGGACGCACTGCTATGTTCATAGGGATCTGCCTCCATATCCTGAGGAGACCCGATTATTTACCCCCTCTGCACGCCTGTCCCTTTAAATCCTGATTAGCTGCTGGTCCTGTCCCACTCACATCGCTCTGCAGTTCCTGACTCTTCTTAGCATGTCTGATCTGCGGGTTGTCAGCGACGCTGGTGAACTTCAGAGCGTCTGCCTTCTGACGATACTTTTTCTGTTAAAAAAAAAGGTTAAAAAAATATGAACTTTCATTATTGGTTCCTAGGAAAGCTGGGTGACCAGTCTGGCCAACCTCCCACAAGGCCCTCACCAAGCTTTTCCAAACCCCTGAATGGAAAACAGTCACTATGGAGCAGCAATAGGGGGGTGGGGGGTACGACTGCCCAGCGGAGCAGATTGTCATTCAGGCTTCCAGAGAAGCTGGGTGAGAGGCCACTGTGCTGGGGGCCACCATGGTGGCCCTTCTGAGGTCTCACCTCGCTAAACAGATCTCCGGCTTTCTTCGCTTGCTTCGCGTTCAGGCTTCCCTCTGTCATCCACCCGACCCCCTTCATCCACGTCAGGTCCGACTTGTACTGATGCTGGGAAAGAACAGATGGAGCAGACTTTAGTTTCTCCCCCACAATACACTGGACTCTGCAGCAAACTGGTTTTCATCCCTATCCCCAGTAAATAGAAGCCCTGGAACTATCATATCTGACCCTGGGAAAGCTGAGTGGCAACCATAGATGATAGCAGCCTCTATTACAAGCAGGGGCGTAGCTGTAGGGGGCGCAGAGGTAGCAGTCGCTACCGGGCCCAGGAGCCTGAGGGGCCCAACGACCCTTGTGCTGCATATGAAGACACCAGTGTTATAGAAAGTGCATGCTGTTCAAGTTACACCTCTGGCTGGAGGGAAGTATTTGGCATGGGGCAGAGGTGCCGTTTTAATTTCTGCCTCAGGCAGCACAAAGGCAATGTGCTTCCCTGCCCCTGGCCACAAAGCACTGAGGGAAGGGGGGCCCAATCTGAACTCTTGCACAAGGGCCCATGAGCCTTTAGCTACGCCCCTGATTACAGGCCTGTGGTCACTCATCTCCTCCAGACTCCTGAATGGTAAATCTAACTAGTTACTGTACATCTCAGCCCAAGGCATCAATCTGGGATTCTGGGAAAGCTGGGTGACAACCCCTGCACCAGCAGTAATATTAGGTCTGAAAGACAGCTCTAACAAAGGAATGTCCTGGAACTAAGAGGTTAATACACAGACACTGCAACAATGTATCCAGTCTAGACTCCACACAGATACATTGTAACAATCTGAGGTCTTAGGTGTGTTCATGTTTTCAGTCTCTGGTTGTAAACAAGAATGCTCCCATTCACTGACACCAAGCAGAGATCTTGAAAATGGAGAGGATCTGTAACACAAGCTTGCAGGATATCAACTGCCACCGCTGACCTCGCTCTGCAGGCCGTAGGCTTTCTTGGCCCATGTGACCTTCATGTCCTCGGGCAGCAGCGTGTACTCGTGGAGCTTGGTGCGGTAGTCCAGGTCGCTCGCCAGCGCCTGCGCCTGCTTGGCGTGAGTGAGGTTCACCATGTCCATCGGCAAATGGAAGCGCGTCTTCGACTCCTCGAATCCTTTCTTGTAGTTGATCTGGAAGGGAAATCAACAAGTTTGATCAATAGCTTTACCCTAATGATACGTGTCACCCAGCTTTCCCAGGCCCCTGAATGGCAGGCACTGATTTGGGATGTCTCAGGCACATTAGCCGCTTCGGCTTTGAGGAAAGCTGGATGACTGTAATGGCGGCCAAATACGGATGTGTATCTGTCACCTCGCTGCTCAGCTTCCCAACTTGCATAGAATGGAGGAGTCGCAAGTCACTGGTCGCTGCCGCCTTTCCTTTATATTTCTCATATTCTTCTCTGTATTTAATCTGTAGGCGATAGAAAGCACATCTTACACTCCAGTCACATCCAAAGCTGCATTAAAAGAAAAAAAAAATCTTATCTGATAGATTCTGCTGTTATAATATATTATTCTCCAGTCACATCCAGTTCTGCTGTATTTGTCTCTCAGTTAGTTCTGCCATTGCATCATGTCTTACTCTCTAGTCACATCCAAAGCTGTGTTCACAAGTGTGCCGGCTTAGAAATAAATATCAGTTTCAGCAAAAACGCTGATAATAATACAACCGTCTGCATCTGTTATGAACGGATCCAGTTGTATTATCTGTAACATCGCCAAGACGGATCCGGCATGAACGCCACTGAAAGTCGATGGGGGACGGTTCCGTTTTCTATTGTGGCAGAGAAAACGGATCCGTCCCCATTGACTTGCATTGTGGGTCATGCCGGCTCCGTCTTGCTCCGCATCCCAGGACGGAAAGCAAACCGCAGCACGCTGCTCTCCGGTATGAGGACAGAATTAAAAAAAATCCCAAAAAATCTAATATACACAGAGTGAGGGGGGCAATCATTCAACTATATACAGAGGGGGCAAAACGATATATATACAGCGTTGAAGGGGCAAAATTCAAACCTATAATGGGGGGCCCAATCCAAAGTTTACCCTGGGTCCCATAGAATTCTAGTTCCGCCATATGGAGGCGGAGCCCTGTGGCCCCAGCAGGGGTTAGAGCCCCGGTGGCGCCGTGCCACGCTTGCTCCCCACTTACGTCACTTGCCAGGTCCCCTGAGGCTTTGGCGGTCATCATGGCCAGGTTGTCCAGGCTCATCTCGAAGTTCTGCCCTTTGCTCTTCTTCCATTGCTCCTTGTATCTGTTCTGTAACAAAGACGGATCCCATCAGTAAATGCACGGAGATCCGCGGGGCCCCCGATCCCAGAGCGCGGCGGATAACGGGGGGAGGGGCACAGCTATTATATACATGGGATGTATGGGAAGGAGTCAGGAACATGGCAGATTCCAAGATGGCGGAGGGAGCAGTGATGCAGGTCCCAGCATAGGAGGGGGACGGTCATTGTATATCTGAGCAGATGCCACATTCTGGAGCCTGGGAAAGCTGGGTGACAACTTCTGACCCATGATGGCGATCATACTGGATGTCACCCAGCTTTCCTAGAAGCAGCTTGATCTGAAAGGTGCTGACGCTTGGTAAAGGATCTGGGAACTTCTGATGGATATTTAGTGATTCCTGACCCCCTGTGTTACCCCCTCAGTTCCCCCGGGTGGGGGAGGGTCGGCTGCGGCATGCAGTGATGTGACCGTACCTCGCTGTAGAGCTCAGCGTTCGCCTTCGCCTTCACTAATTCCGGGACGTCCTGGGGCAGGGTGTAGCGGGTCTTGGATTTCTCGTACTCCGCTCTGTAATTCAGCTGAAGAGACAGAAAACACGTCTCACAGCTGAGGGTTTGTTACAACTGTGTCATTGGATCCACAAATCTCTCCCGCCCTGACACTTTATTACACAGAGGATTGTCTAAGCTGGATACAATTGTAACAAACCCTCAGCTGTGAGAAGTATCAGGTCAGGATGGGTTTTGTGCAAACAATAACATTTCCATTCACTGTCAGCAAGCAGAGATCCTAAAAATAGTGAGGGAAAGAAAGGCAAAGCATTATCAGCCGTTAGGGTCGTGCTAACTTACATCACTCAGCTGCTGAGCATTAACCCTCGCTTGCACAATCTGCGGGGTATCGGTGACAGAGCTGAACTTCACCCGGTCAATGTTCTGCCGGTAATTTACCTGCAGGGAAAAAGCAGCAAAACGGGAATGAGTCAGGAGCCACGCAGTGATCTGCACACTCTGAAATACTCTGTGCTGCTGGGGGCCCTGCTCATTCCACTATGTAACTCTAAGATCAGTCTGTGACCTTGGACAAGATCAGTACACTCCTCTCCTAAAATACTCTGTACCGCTGTGAGACTCCTGCTCCATCTTTGTATATATCCTGTGTGACTTACATCCTTCAGGGGGAGCAGCTTCTTTGTGGTCTGGTAAGATGGAGCGAGGGTTGCTGGGTAACAGTATTCGCCGTCAGCCTTGTCTGATTTGTAGGAGAGCTGCAGGACAAAACCGAGAGCGCAAATCAGTCTCCATCCATTCTGCTACTTCCACTGTAACTGGGGCGGCCACAGGGTCTAGAGAGCGACCCACTAATATCAGTCACCACTAGAGGGAGCTCACTACATATAGATTATACAGTCACTACTAGGGGGAGCTCACTACATACAGATTATACAGTCACCACTAGAGGGAGCTCACTACATACAGATTATACAGCCACCACTAGAGGGAGCTCACTACATACAGATTATACAGCCACCACTAGAGGGATCTCACTACATACAGATTATACAGCCACCACTAGAGGGAGCTCACTACATACAGATTATACAGCCACCACTAGAGGGATCTCACTACATACAGATTATACAGCCACCACTAGAGGGAGCTCACTACATACAGATTATACAGCCACCACTAGAGGGAGCTCACTACATACAGATTATACAGCCACCACTAGAGGGAGCTCACTACATACAGATTATACAGCCACCACTAGAGGGAGCTCACTACATACAGATTATACAGCCACCACTAGAGGGAGCTCACTACATACAGATTATACAGCCACCACTAGAGGGAGCTCACTACATACAGATTATACAGTCACCACTAGAGGGAGCTCACTACATACAGATTATACAGCCACCACTAGAGGGAGCTCACTACATACAGATTATACAGCCACCACTAGAGGGATCTCACTACATACAGATTATACAGCCACCACTAGAGGGAGCTCACTACATACAGATTATACAGCCACCACTAGAGGGATCTCACTACATACAGATTATACAGCCACCACTAGAGGGAGCTCACTACATACAGATTATACAGCCACCACTAGAGGGAGCTCACTACATACAGATTATACAGCCACCACTAGAGGGAGCTCACTACATACAGATTATACAGTCACCACTAGGGGGAGCTCACTACATACAGATTATACAGCCACCACTAGAGGGAGCTCACTACATACAGATTATACAGTCCACCACTAGAGGGAGCTCACTACATACAGATTATACAGCCACCACTAGAGGGAGCTCACTACATACAGATTATACAGCCACCACTAGAGGGAGCTCACTACATACAGATTATACAGCCACCACTAGAGGGAGCTCACTACATACAGATTATACAGCCACCACTAGAGGGAGCTCACTACATACAGATTATACAGTCACCACTAGGGGGAGCTCACTACATACAGATTATACAGCCACCACTAGAGGGAGCTCACTACATACAGATTATACAGCCACCACTAGAGGGAGCTCACTACATACAGATTATACAGCCACCACTAGGGGGAGCTCACTACATACAGATTATACAGCCACCACTAGAGGGAGCTCACTACATACAGATTATACAGCCACCACTAGAGGGAGCTCACTACATACAGATTATACAGCCACCACTAGAGGGAGCTCACTACATACAGATTATACAGCCACCACTAGAGGGAGCTCACTACATACAGATTATACAGCCACCACTAGAGGGAGCTCACTACATACAGATTATACAGTCACCACTAGGGGGAGCTCACTACATACAGATTATACAGCCACCACTAGAGGGAGCTCACTACATACAGATTATACAGCCACCACTAGAGGGAGCTCACTACATACAGATTATACAGCCACCACTAGAGGGAGCTCACTACATACAGATTCATACAGTTTTCATTGAGTTTAACTGTAGATGTTAAAATCCAGACATCTTAGTAACAAAACTGTCCTACAGGCATCAACCTCTCGGTCCACTCACATTGCTGGCGAGGTTCCCGGCCTTGATGGCGTGTAAGGTGCGGCGATCCATGCCGACGCCATCGTAATGTCCCTTCACCTGAGTCTGGTATTTTTCTTTGTATTTAAGCTGCAGGAAGAGGTGAAGTTACATTTGATCACAATGAAATCACGTGCAACAGTCGGGGGCGACATAAGTGAGTAATTAATAAGACAATTAATAACTACAAATAATAAAAAGTTACTGATTTTTATACTGATATTTAATATAATTTTGAGGGGATACGTCAGGGATTCAGGAATGCATCGGGTGACACCACAATACAGCTCCCTGTTTCCTGTAGATGATGTCAGACTGTTATCACCTCTGCCCCTCCTGACAATGGGCTGGAGTTTGTACACTGCTTGTGACAGGCTGCGGGGCACAGTGTCTAGCCTCTCCTGTGCCTCCCACCTGTATACATCTAGAGCTTCTGACACCTGTCATCCAGCCTCACCTCCCTGTGTGTTGTCTAGGCATCATGGGACGTGTAGTTCATAGAGCTGCTGCTGGCAGTGAATTCTACAGAAACTGGATTATTCTGTTCTAGAAAGCAAGAGGTGGCAAAAGGGGGAGTAGAAGAACATTGAGTGAGGTGGGCGGATGCTGGGGGTGATGTCACATGTCTGCTGGACTATTGTTCAATACTGGACATTGTTTTCTGGTTATTCGCTGACCTCCTGAGATTGAATGAGAGTTGTAGTCTTAGACCAGTGCATTAGATTTTCCTGTATTTGCATCTTCTGCATTTTGATACATTGTAACAGGTGAATGTAGTAAATAGAGAGGGGACACCTCCTGTGTTTATTGGGCCCCCTCCAGAGGTATCTGTGTCTCCTGTAATACTGCACCACATGGCAGTATAAGAGTAAGGGCCTATATCTGGGGGGCCACAAGAACGGGCTAAAAGTTTACCAGTGAACCCTCCCCAGAGCAAAGCCATATTATCCAGAGAACCCCCTTCCCCCGCCCTGAAAAGCCCTTGAGCATCCAGCTGTGTGGAGTTTGTATACTTTTGCAATCATGTGTTGTGACCCTAAGGCATCAATAATAGAAATGAAGCAACTTTACAAATCGTTTTCATTAAAATCCTCCGTCCACAGCTCCTATGCAGACTGGTGGGTCTCCACGGTAACAGACTACACGGAAGCGGTGTCGTCTGATCCTGCTGTCAGCAGCCGACTCTTCTGCTCTTTGTAGGCCATGAAGATGAGGAGCAGAGGGGGAACCACATGACTGCAGGATCTGACTACACAAGGGTGGTTTGTAGTCTGTAACCATGGAGACAAAGGTCTGCTCGGGAGCCGTCTACACAACACAGCAGCAACGTTTTAATTGAGACGATTCCCGTTTCTTCATTCATCATTTTTGATGCATGGAAGCAATAAAAACTTGGTTGCAAAAGTATGCATACCCTGGTCATCTGAGGGACACACAGGTGCACAGCTGTTGACAGTAACTCTCGGGCATCCATCACATGACCAGGCCTGTATCCGCAGGAAATAAACTACAAAGGTTTCTATTTGGAGACAGCAAGCAGAGATCTTTTCTTGACAACTGTGGGAACTGATACAGTATGACATAGGAAGGTTGTAGAACTTGTATTACACATAGATAGCATGCATTTGCTGAACATGGAATATTCCTTATTTCTGGCCATACATACACCGGTCCTCATACACCAGTCATACATACACCGATCCTCATACATCAGTCACACATACACCGATCCTCATACATCAGTCATACATACACCGATCCTCATACACCAGTCATACATACACCGATCCTCATACATCAGTCATACATACACCGATCCTCATACACCAGTCATACATACACCGATCCTCATACATCAGTCATACATACACCGATCCTCATACATCAGTCATACATACACCGATCCTCATACATCAGTCATACATACACCGATCCTCATACATCAGTCATACATACACCGATCCTCATACATCAGTCACACATACACCTATCCTCATACATCAGTCATACATACACCCAGGGGCGTAGCTATACGGGGTGCAGAGGTAGCAGTCGCTACCCGGCCCAGGAGCCTGAGGGGCCCAAAGACCCTTGTGCTGCATAAGAAGACACACAAAGCACTGAGGGAAGGGGGGCCCAAGCCTAACTCTTGCACCAGGGCCCATGAGCCTTTAGCTACGCCCCTGCATACACCTATCCTCATACATCACTCATACATACACCGATCCTCATACATCAGCTTGAGAAAGGCTCTAGTGCAGAGCCGAAACGTCGCCATTGCCACTGAGGTGAATAAAGAGTTTTTTTAATTTTATTTCTTTGGAGTGCTGCCTTTTTCCTACCTACTCATACACCAGTATATATATACACCTACCCTGTGTGAATCACTCATACCCCCATCCTTCATGCATTAACCATACATCAATTCCCCACACATCAATCATACATACATACATCCAACATACATCAGTCATACATACAACCACCCTCTATCCAGGGCTCATGCACCCATGACCACATACCTATCATATGTACACCTATCCTATATACATGGGTCATATATATATCCTCCATACATCAGTCACTCATACACCCACTCTCCATAAATGAGACATACATCGATTCTCCACAATTAGTCATACCTGCACCCATCCTCAATACATGGGTCATACACCTGCATACATCAGCAATACATCAGTTCTCCATATATCAGTCATACATCCAACCTCCATACATCCGCCATACACTCATCCTCCATACATGGGTCAGATATACATACATCCGCCATACACTCATCCGCCATACATGGGTCAGATATACGTACATCCACCATACAGAGCTCATACAAGCATTCATCAGTCATATATTCACATACAGTGTTCTAAACCAAAAACAGCAGAATCCACAGTCCCGCGACACCAATACTCACGTCACTGGCGATATCATTAGCCTTCTTGGCGCTGAGATATGCAGGGGTGATCATTGCTGGGAAGCTGCCCTTCCCTCTGTACTCCTCCAGATCCTCATCATATTCCTGCACCAAAAAGATGCATCCCCATCATCAAAGACGTCTTGTTACATTGTATACAAGGTGGAGCTGAGAGATGTATCAATTAGTAACCAGCCTGCTATCCTGACCTATAGGGAGATTAGCCCTGTGTCTGTACAAAGTATGTGCCCCCCTTATAGGGAGGTATGTGCCCCCTTATTTCTGCAAACATGACGCTGAATATAAGAGAAGTGACTTATGGGAGATATTGTATATCCGGGGTGACAGTGATAGAACTAAGGCTACTTTCACACTTGCGTTTTTCTTTTCCGGCATAGAGTTCCGTCACAGGGGCTCAATACCGGAAAAGTACTGATCAGTTTTATCCCCATGCATTCTGAATGGAGAGTAATCCGTTCAGTTTGCATCAGGATGTCTTCAGTTCAGTCGTTTTGACTGATCAGGCAAAAGAGAAAACCGCAGCATGCTACGCTTTTATCTCCGGCGAAAAAAACTGAAGACATGCCTGAACGCCGGATCCGGCATTTTTTCCCGTAGGAATGTATTAGTGCCGGATCCGGCCTTCCGGCCTGCACATGTGCAGACCAGTAAAAATGTGAAAAAAGATACAAGACAGATCTGTCTGCCCGCATGACAATCGGAGAGACGGATCCGTCCTTGCAATGCATTTGTGAGACGGATCCGCATCTGGATCCGTCTCACAAATGCTTTCAGTCAGCGGCAATTCGGCGGAACTGGCCGCTGGATCACACTGCCACAAGTGTGAAAGTAGCCTAAGGCTAGGTCTACACAACGACATTTGTCGTGCAACAATTTTTATAATGGCAGTCTATGGTGTCGCACTGCAACATTCGAGATGGTTTTTTCTGCGACTGTTGCATCGCAGCATGTTGCATGTTGCAGTGCGACACCATAGACTGCCATTATAAAAATTGGCGAGCGACATTAGTGCAACAAAATGTTGCGCTACAAATGCCGTCGTGTAGACCTAGCCTTAGAGGGGTTGTATCAGCTCCTACAGGGACTAAGGGTCATCTGATCGTATAATGGACACGGATGAGACTTCAAGGGTCTGATAAGAGATAGTACAGTCATTCGGGGGGGATGAAGTACAGGCAACAGTTCTGCACCCCTGAGACGCCACCATACCTGGTCCAGCTGGTCCGTACTCTGTCTGGTGGAGGTAACATCTGCTTTCCCCTTCATCTCCCTCTGATAACGCTGGTGATATTTTACCTGCCACAGAGATAAGAGGGTGCATGACGTCCCACTACACTCCAACTGTAAGGGCTCTGCATTACCACAGCTATGTATTCTATACCTCATTCTGCATTGTTTACTGAATTCTCCACACGGCCATAATCCCCCTGCAGGGGCAAATGTTTCAAAAAGGAACTGACCATTTGGACAACAGAACATTGCCCTTTGTCCAGAAACATCTCACCACTAGATGTAGCTCACAACATACAGATATATACAGCCACCACTAGAGGGAGCTCAGGAGATTACTGCATACAGATATATACAGCCACCACTAGAGGGAGCTCAGGAGATTACTACATACAGATATATACAGCCACCACAAGGGGGAGCTCAGGAGATTACTACATACAGATATATACAGCCACCACTAGAGGGAGCTCAGGAGATTACTGCATACAGATATATACAGTCACCACTAGAGGGAGCTCAGGAGATTACTGCATACAGATATATACAGCCACCACTAGAGGGAGCTCAGGAGATTACTACATACTGATATATACTGCCACCACTAGAGGGAGCTCAGGAGATTACTACATACAGATATATACAGCCACCACTAGAGGGAGCTCAGGAGATTACTGCATACAGATATATACAGCCACCACTAGAGGGAGCTCAGGAGATTACTACATACAGATATATACAGCCACCACTAGAGGGAGCTCAGGAGATTACTGCATACAGATATATACAGCCACCACTAGAGGGAGCTCAGGAGAGTACTACATACAGATATATACAGCCACCACTAGAGGGAGCTCAGGAGATTACTACATACAGATATATACAGCCACCACTAGAGGGAGCTCAGGAGATTACTACATACAGATATATACAGCCACCACTAGAGGGAGATCAGGAGATTACCACATACAGATATATACAGCCACCACTAGAGGGAGCTCACTACATACAGATTATACAGTCACCACTAGAAGAAGCTAACTACATACAGATTATACAGCCACCACTAGAGGGAGCTCACTAAATACAGATTATACAGCCACCACTAGAGGGAGCTCACTACATACAGATTATACAGTCACCACTAGAGGGAGCTCACTACATACAGATTATACAGCCACCACTAGAGGGAGCTCACTACATACAGATTATACAGTCACCACTAGAAGAAGCTAACTACATACAGATTATACAGCCACCACTAGAGGGAGCTCACTAAATACAGATTATACAGCCACCACTAGAGGGAGCTCACTACATACAGATTATACAGTCACCACTAGAGGGAGCTCACTACATACAGATTATACAGCCACCACTAGAGGGAGCTCACTACATACAGATTATACAGCCACTACTAGAGGGAGCTCACTACATACAGATTATACAGTCACCACTAGATGGAGCTCACAACATACAGATATATACAGCCACCACTAGAGGGAGCTCACTACATACAGATTATACAGTCACCACTAGATGGAGCTCACAACATACAGATATATACAGCCACCACTAGAGGGAGCTCACTACATACAGATTATACAGCCACCACTAGGGAGAGCTCACTACATACAGATTATACAGCCACCACTAGAGGGAGCTCACTACATACAGATTATACAGTCACCACTAGAGGGAGCTCACTACAACAGATTATACAGCCACCACTAGAGGGAGCTCACTACATACAGATTATACAGTCACCACTAGAGGGAGCTCACTACATACAGATTATACAGCCACTGCTAGGGAAGCTCACTACATACAGATTATACAGCCACCAATAGGGGGAGCTCACTACATACAGATTATACAGCCACCAATAGGGGGAGCTCACTACATACAGATTATACAGACACCACTAGAGGGAGGTCACTACATACAGATTATACAGTCACCACTAGAGGGAGCTCACTACATACATATTATACAGCCACCACTAGAGGGAGCTCACTACATACAGATTATACAGCCACCACTAGAGGGAGCTCACTACATACAGATTATACAGCCACCACTAGAGGGAGCTCACTACATACAGATTATACAGCCACCACTAGGGTAACGCCATTGCATGCAGATTTATGCAGCTTGCATTGACTTCTATAGGTGCTGAATATATGTTTAAGCAGTCAGGTTTGTCTCTTTTGCGCTGTCTGCCATCAGGATGTAAAGTCCACTGTGATGTAGACATATGCGTACCGCTCGTGTTATATGAAACCAGCCCCCTATAGTCTATAAATGACACTGTAAGATAATTTCAGTTGGGATCTACATTGCCACCTAATGGCTAGAAGTGGCACTGAAGCTTCATGAGACATGCACTTACATCACTGGCCAGCTCATTAGCCTTCTTGGCTATCTGGTAGCCTGGAGTAATCAGTGCCGGGAAGCTGCCCTTCCCCCTCTGCTCCACATAGTCTTCTGTGTATTGTATCTAGATAAAAAAAATAAAGATGTGACAGGAGCCATTGTGCTGTGGAGTGCAGGGAGGACTAGGGGCACTTACATCACTGCGCTGCTGCCCCCCAGACTTGGCATGTAGGATATCCTTTGTGTCCGCCAGACTCGTGTACTGGGACAGCCGCTCATCATGCCCGCGCTTGTATTCCACCTGTCATGTAGAAAGATATATAAGAGTATAGTCACAGTATATATGGTGATTGCAGGGGCCGCATGGTGGGATATTACTCCATAAGACCACCTGCATTGAAAGAGCACCCCCACATCAATACAGATGAGTTCCACAATATACTGTATTATGCATACCGCCTATGAGAAGACCAGCCCAGAAACCCCCCCCCCCCCCAAAGAAGTCCTCTCCCCTAGCTCGTCTGGGTCACTTACATTACTGGCCAGCTGAGCGGCTTTCCTCGCTGTCTGATATGTCGGGGTGATCATGGCCGGGAAGCTTCCTTTCCTGCTCTGCTGCTCATGTTCCTCTGTATACTCTTCCTGGCAAAAGAGCAGAGGCACATGGTAATAGAAAGTCACCGGTCACCAGTCAAGTAAAGACAGCAATGCATCCTTCATGGAAGTGAATGGAAACCCTATATGAAGTCTACTAGATGCCTGGTGTATGTGGGCTGTCATGTGGAGATTCCTAGATCGGTGTGGGTGGGCTACCTATCAGAAACACTACAAATAGGGTGTGTCCTGACAGCACCTTTCACCTTATAATCCAAGGAAGGGAACTATCTCAGTTGAGATGAGAGTCAAGATCAGACTTTCCCAAAAACTTGGAACTGGACAGGGGAATATAGTCAGACCAGATATTCCTCCATAGGCAGCTGTTTCAGGGTGCTTGACTCTCATCATTACGGGTCAGTGCGATGCTTTGGAAGCGGTATAGTCAGGGTGCTGAATCTCCCTAAAGAGACCAGTCCTGTTTGGAGACTTACTGGACGTGCTCTATAATATGAAGATTTATTGGCAATGCTCCATGGGAAACGAATATGCAAAGAGGTATCACCCAAGAAACAGAACCCTTTCCCACTGCAGAGCCAGCCAGAATCCTGCTCCGTACTGATGTGGGGCAAGCACCCCAAAACAACTATGTAAACAGGGATCTCTGTTCCAGTTATATTCTCTTGTCAAATCACAAGGCTTCTTGGAAAGATGGATTTTGACTCATAGGGAGCCACTTCCACAAGGTGGCGCTAGCAAGATGGTTCTCTTTTTTGGAAGATACATGTTTGCATATTCGATTCCCATGGAGCATTCGTCTCTATAATCTGGAGGACTTCCAGTAAGTCTCCATACAGGACTGGTCTCCTTAAGGAGGTTAGCACCCTGCCTATGCCCTATAATCCAGAATAATTGACGATGTGGCAATGGTAAGGGTGTATGATCAGCGGTGCAGTGTGATAAGCGGCCTCCAAAGGCATGAGAGGACGTCATAGATTTCGGAGGGTCTTACGTTATTTGCCATCCTCTGCACCTGCTTGATGCGAACCATCTCCGGGTCTACATTAGACAGCCAGGATTTACCCTCTTCAAATGCATTCTAGGAAATAAAGATCAGTAGATGTCAGAGCTCAACCCCAATACCCCTGACCGCAACGTGCGCACCCCCAGCGCAGGGGATACCTGCTGCTTCACATGCTGCGCCTTGTAGTTCTCATCACGATCGATGTCTTTCATGTCCCAGTGAAAAACAGACTTGAATCGTTCTCCGTCCTCCCGATACTTAATCTGCAGAAACAAAGTAACGAAGAAGATAAGCGGCGCCTCATCCACAACCCCCCGGCACTTCCTTAACCTTTTAATATACATTGTCTCTTGCTCTCTAACTATTTTCAAGATCTCTGCTTGCGAGCAGTAAACAGAAACCTGTCCTGATCCAAAAACGTCTAACAACTGAGGTTTGCTATAGTATCCAGCCTGGACAATCCTCCACTCCAGACTGATACATTTCAGCTGCACTGATACATTGTAACAAACGGCTGCTGGTTCAGCTCACAAATTCTATGAGAACTTTGTAGAAGCTTTTATTATTCTGAATTTAGCTTTATGTCACATGATGCTGTCAAATTGCAATTTTTTAGGGAGCAATTTTCATAAAATCGCATCAAAGCGCTGCAGTTGTTAAAATCAACAGGACAGGATCTGCATAATCCCATCCTGACCTGATCCTGCTGATACAGCTGAGGGTTTGTTACAGTGTACCAGAACATGACAGCTAATTCATCAATGTTCCAATTTACTGTCAGCAAGTGTAATGCCCCAGAGGTGCATTACCACCTTTACACCTCTCTACTGTCTCCTATGGTTAACCTAATGTCATCAGATGTATTTATTTCCAGGGCCTGCAAAATGTGTATTCATAATATTGTTTTGTAACTGTTTAAGTGTAATGTACCTGGTTGACCAGTAGATGGCGGCATATGTGGCAGAGCTAAATTGTCTAGGAATGTACCTTCTTTCCATTCTAGCTTGCTCCCTCAAGGGAGGAGTTCAGCTGGTTAGAGTGAGAATAGAGTACCCCCTGCTAGGGGAAGGCTGTGTCCAAGCCAGCTAGAGCACCTTCAGCTCTGCTGGACATGGAGGCCAAGGCTTGGAGCCTCTGAAGCCAGGAAGAAAGCTCTCTGGATAAAATTAGAGACAGACCAGACTACAAAGTTAAGTACAGCAGAAAGGAAAAGATTCCTATTTAAGCCTGTTAGCACAGCAGAGCCAGAGAGCAACTGATGTAGGCGAGTGAGTTTGCCTGCCACAGTTTCATGCCAACGCCTGCTGGTAACCAAGACAATGTTGGAAGATGGTTTCCTGATGAATGCTTATTCAAGTTGGGCCTCATGCACACGACTGTTGTGTGATGCGGTCCGCAAATTGCGGATCCGTAAAACATGGATGGCGTCCGTGTGCGTTCCGCAATTTGTGAATAGGCACGGACAGCCATTGATATAACTGCCTATTCTTGTCCGCAAAACAGACAAGAATAGGACAGGTTATATTTTTTTTGCGGACCACGGAACAGAGCAACGGATGCGGACAGCACACAGAGTGCTGTCCACATCTTTTGCCGCCCCATTGAAGTGAATGGGTCCGCACCTGAGCCTCAAAAACTGCGGCTCAAATGCGGACCAAAACAACGGTCGTGTGCATGAGGCCTAAAGCTGTTATCAACTTCAACACAAGGTCTGGACTCCTTTATTTCATCCTCCCTTTCATCAAAGCACCCCTTGCAGCTGTCGGACGCCGCACAAGCAGAGATCTTGAAAAATATGAAGCCTCAAAATACAGGGTCTATCAGAAAGTTGCAGAACCCATATAATTCCAGATATCCAGGCCCTTTCATCTGTCCTCTGATTTAATATTCTGTTATTTTCTTTGTTGTATCTCTACAGGGCACCGGGTGACGGCAGTTGTATGGGGCACCGGGTGACGGCAGTTGTATGGGGCATCGGGTGACGGCAGTTGTATGGGGCACCGGGTGACGGCAGTTGTATGGTGCACCGGGTGACGGCAGTTGTATGGGGCACCGGGTGACGGCAGTTGTATGGGGCACCGGGTGACGGCAGTTGTATGGGGCACCGGGTGACGGCAGTTGTATGGGGCACCGGGTGAGGGCAGTTGTATGGGGCACCATGTGATGGCAGTTGTATGGGGCACCGGGTGATGGCAGTTGTATGGGGCACCGGGTGAGGGCAGTTGTATGGGGCACTGGGTGACGGCAGTTGTATGGGGCACTGGGTGACAGCAGTTGTATGGGGCACTGGGTGACAGCAGTTGTATGGGGCACTGGGTGATGGCAGTTCTACAGGGCACTGGGTGACACCAGTTCTATGGGGCACTGGGTGACGGCAGTGGTATGGGGCACTGGGTGACAGCAGTTGTATGGGGCACTGGGTGATGGCAGTTCTACAGGGCACTGGGTGACACCAGTTCTATGGGGTACTGGGTGACGGCAGTTGTATGGGGCACTGGGTGACACCAGTTCTATGGGGTACTGTGTGATGGCAGTTCTACAGTGCACTGGGTGACACCAGTTCTATGGGGTACTGGGTGACAGCAGTTCTATGGGGCACCGGGTGATGGCAGTTGTATGGGGCACCGGGTGATGGCAGTTCTATGGGGTCCCGGGTGATGTCAGTTCTATGGGGTACCGGGTGATGGCAGTTATATGGGGCATCGGGTGACGGCAGTTGTATGGGGCACCGGGTGACGGCAGTTGTATGGGGCACCGGGTGACGGCAGTTGTATGGGGCACCGGGTGATGGCAGTTGTATGGAGCACCGGGTGAGGGCAGTTGTATGGGGCACTGGGTGATGGCAGTTGTATGGGGCACTGGGTGACAGCAGTTGTATGGGGCACTGGGTGACGGCAGTTGTATGGGGCACTGGGTGACGGCAGTTGTATGGGGCACTGGGTGATGGCAGTTCTACAGGGCACTGGGTGACACCAGTTCTATGGGGTACTGGGTGACACCAGTTCTATGGGGTACTGGGTGATGGCAGTTGTATGGGGCACTGGGTGACAGCAGTTGTATGGGGCACTGGGTGATGGCAGTTCTACAGGGCACTGGGTGACACCAGTTCTATGGGTACTGGGTGATGGCAGTTGTATGGGGCACTGGGTGACACCAGTTCTATGGGGTACTGGGTGATGGCAGTTCTACAGGGCACTGGGTGACAGCAGTTCTATGGGGCACCGGGTGACGGCAGTTGTATGGGGCACCGGGTGACGGCAGTTGTATGGGGCACCGGGTGACGGCAGTTGTATGGGGCACCGGGTGATGGCAGTTGTATGGGGCACCGGGTGATGGCAGTTCTATGGGGCACCGGGTGACAGCAGTTCCTATGAGGGTTGTCACCCAGCGTTCCCATGTCCGGAATGACCAGTCTGAGTGCCATCAGCTCCCCAGTCGCGCAGCAGTGCCGCCCCTGCTTGTCTCCTGTCATCCCGGTTCCTTCTTAAAAAATGCCTGGAAACATTTACTAGATTGCTAAATGGCAAACCGGCAAAGTTTTACAGAGGTCACCCAGCTTTCCCAGAACCAGAAGCATGTCACCTTTACAAGTCAGCCCGATCCTGACACTTTACTGCTGTGTGACCCGGCAGATTTACCTCTCAGCCCCAAGGAAAGCTGAGTGACGACCCCTGTGAGGGCTGTAACAGCAGCGGTATCACCCAGCTTTACCAGAAGCAGATATAACTGGCAGCTCCTGGGTGACAACTCATGTCATTGCTTCTGTAGCTCACGCGGGGTTGTCATTCCGGGATCTAGAAATATATCCATCAGGTTCTTGACTCTGTCTGGTCCTGGGAAAGCTGGATGACAAGTAATATGGCCGTCATTGCAGTCCTTACAGAGGTTATCACCCAGCTTTCCTCGGATTCTGATCAGTAAACCAGTAAAGTCAGTGCATACAAGAAATTTCCACACATAAGGTATTTAGGCAATTTTAGACACGTCATGTGACCTCTATCGCATAGAAGCCTCCACCAGTGACCGCCGGGTGGATGATGACTGACAGCGACAGCCGCACTGGAAGGAAACTGTTGTAAACCTACAGGATCCGTAAATAACTGCGCTCAAGTCACAGCTGAGTCACCAAAATAGATCGGAATACCACAGAACATTCCGGAACACGACGGCGGCCGCAGAGGGGCTGCTCTTATTAAACACTGGGGTCACAGGAAAAGTCTGGTATGTGGTGAATGGTGGAAAGTGTGGACTGAAAGCCACGACAATCGCTAACTCTTCTCTCAGGTCATCACATCAGTCGTTTATCTGCTTCTGGGAAAGCTGGGTGACAACCTCAGTGGCTGCTATGAAAGCTCCTGCAGTCCTGAAGAGCAGATCAAGGAGAATATGGGACCGGCGTACAGAAGTCTGGAGAAGCTGAGCGACAACACATGAAGGAGCTGTAATGACAGGATCATTGTCACCCAGCTTTCCCATGAACAGATACAACAAAGAACAGCCAAGTACAATTGTTAGGGAAAATATTATCCCACACAATGGACATCAAAGATCTGCAATACCAGGCACAGCCACGGCCAGGAGTGGCGCTCTGCAGAAAACGCAGGCATGGCTATCTGACATCCGTGCCGTCCAGGTAATATCCTAAAGTTACAAATACGGTAATTGCAGTACCTCTGATGGCCACTAGGTGCTGTCATGAGCGTTGTGTTGTGTGATTTGTACACTACACCAAGCAGGTGTTACATAGACCATAAGAAAGCTTCTGTCTCTGCCAGATATTATAGAACTACACAATCAGGTGGATGTCACCTGTGCACTCACCTCACTGAATGTATCAGACTGTCTCTTCACATGGATATTGGCCGGCGTGTCATACACACTGGTGAAGGTGTTAATCTTAGGATTGTGCCTGAAGAAGAAAGGTGAAGGTCAGACCTAAGTAATAAACAGGAGGCCCTGACTAATATGTTGGAAGCCCAGATGAGTATATGATTACGCTTTTAAGGTAAATGTTTTAACACAATAATGTTCTAAGGTTCACTTTACCCTGCATCCTTTTCTGACAACGAACTCCAAACACCATTCAGAGACCAAAAGCTTCTTTCCTGCAGATATCACTAAAAGCAGGTCAGGAGCTCAATGCATACAGATATATACAGCCACCACTAGAGGGAGCTCAGGAGATTACTACATACATATATATACAGCCACCACTAGAGGGAGCTCAGGAGATTACTACATACAGATATATACAGCCACCACTAGAGGGAGCTCAGGAGATTACTACATACAGATATATACAGCCACCACTAGAGGGAGCTCAGGAGATTACTACATACAGATATATACAGCCACCACTAGAGGGAGCTCAGGAGATTACTGCATACAGATATATACAGCCACCACTAGAGGGAGCTCAGGAGATTACTACATACAGATATATACAGCCACCACTAGAGGGAGCTCAGGAGATTACTGTATACAGATATATACAGCCACCACTAGAGGGAGCTCAGGAGATTACTACATACAGATATATACAGCCACCACTAGAGGGAGCTCAGGAGATTACTGTATACAGATATATACAGCCACCACTAGAGGGAGCTCAGGAGATTACTATATACAGATATATACAGCCACCACTAGAGGGAGCTCAGGAGATTACTACATACAGATATATACATCCACCACTAGAGGGAGCTCAGGAGATTACTACATACAGATATATACATCCACCACTAGAGGGAGCTCAGGATATTACTACATACAGATATATACAGCCACCACTAGAGGGAGCTCAGGAGATTACTACATGCAGATATATACAGCCACCACTAGAGGGAGCTCAGCAACATACCACATACAGATATATACAGTCACCACTAGAGAGAGCTCAGGAGATTACTACATACAGATATATACAGCCACCACTAGAGGGAGCTCAGGAGATTACTGCATACAGATATATACAGCCACCACTAGAGGGAGCTCAGGAGATTACTACATACAGATATATACAGCCACCACTAGAGGGAGCTCAGGAGATTACTGCATACAGATATATACAGCCACCACTAGAGGGAGCTCAGGAGATTACTACATACAGATATATACAGCCACCACTAGAGGGAGGTCAGGAGATTACTACATACAGATTTATACAGCCACCACTAGAGGGAGCTCAGCAGCAAACCGCATACAGATATATATACAGCCACATGTGCGATTCATTTCTTTTCTGCTTTTTTGTATATGTATAGAGAATCTGTCCCTGGATCAGCACTCCTCCCATTCGGCCAGGTGATTTTAATTAGCAAGGTATTTTGCATGTGGGTTTACATGAACCTACCATGCTCTCAGTTGGAGTTTCTGAGGGCTTCAGGTAAGGTGAGCTTTGACAACTGTTCACATGGTGCGGTGCTGCACGGTGACCACTGTTGCTGGCAGGTTGGGGGGGCCCAGTGCTAGGTATGGCATAGTCAGGCAGCAGGGGTGCTGTTTGGCTGCTGGGTCCCGCCGCCTGCCAGATTGGCGCCACAGCCTCGGTGGTCGCCGTGCAGTGCCACGTCAATTTTAGAATAGGACCCACTCATAGAGGCAACCTTGGCGTGGTGAGCGGGCTTATGCCTTTATGTACACTAATGCCTCAGCAGGTAGCACAGGAGGCGGTTCACATGCGCTATTTAACGCTGTTTTCTGCTAAAGTCTGAGATCAAAGCGGAGCAGCTGGATGCGCGATTCATTTCTTTTCTTCTTTGTTGTAGATATATACCGCCTCTATTTTATTATTCAGTGTTATTATTGATGTCAATGTATATAGCTGAGAAGGTTGCGTCCAATGAGAATGTAACATGAAGGTAATTACCCCCCTCCCGACTTACGCCTGGCAGAACGGCTTCTTCTGGAAACTGACAAAGTTGTTGACGGTCAGGATCATTTTGCAGACTTCACAATGAAAACAAGCCTTGTGCCAGATCTGAAAGAACAGATTATAATCCATGAGATTTATACAGACGTCCCCCTCCCCTCAGTGTTATGTGAGGGTCGGGAGGGAAATGAGCAAAATATTCACTGGCATCAAAGATGAACTCTGCGGCACGGCCTTCCTCCGATCAGGTGCTCAGCCGATTCACGATACAGGATATTAAAACCAAATTGCTGATTGAACGCAGCAGCAGCAGGTATAGCGCAATTCCACCGTAATACTTTATAATCTAGGAAATGTTAACACCTCAGAGCTGCGTGCACTCGCTGGAGACTTGTAAGAACACAACTGCCCCGAGCCGCCAGTAACCCGAGAGCAGAACATTGTGTCATCAACAAACCCTCCGAAATCAGAGAAACTCTAAATGTTTTCTAAGAAGCTCAGAGAAACCGGAACCAACACAAGACATCCAAGACCAGAAATGGAAACATAGATATTACATACCCAGGTTATACCAGCTCTGCATATATAATTATATACAGGAGATACCCAGGTTATACCAGCATGGTCCATATCACTATATACAAGAAGATGTATAACTTATACCAGTTATATATATAATTATATACAGGAGATACCCAGGTTATACCAGCTGTACATATATAATTATACAGGAGATGCCCAGGTTATACCAGCTGTACATATATAATTATACAGGAGATACCCAGGTTATACCAGCTGTACATATATAATTATACAGGAGATGCCCTTGTTCAGCCTAGATGAGTTTGAGAATCATTACAGATTATGTCTTCCTCAGTTTTGGTATTTCTGTAGTGATTAGTGTGGTTATAGCACCATGTAGCGGTGTTAAGTTGTATTACACTTAGTTTTTCCTGTTACAAATACTGCTGCATTGTGGGGAGTGTCGAGCATCCTGTGAAAGAGAAGCCTCCAGTCTCCAGGACACATCAGCAGAGCTGTATTTTGCATATCTCCTTCTCAAACTCCACCATCCATGTAAAAGCATATCTGGTGAGAGATCTGTCTTTGTTTCAGGGACATTATGGTATGCAAAGCTGTTCAGCTAGTTATAATTGTTACTCAGGGAGTTGTTACCACTGTTAGCTAGACATGCAATCTCATGTACAGGCAGCCATTTTACCATGTGCTTCAGTGTAAATGTAATGTTATAGTACATGCTATCTATACTTATACTTGCTATTTGCATTCTTATAGTTTTACCAATCAAACAATCCTGTTTGGCTAATAAACAAGTTAGACTACAAAGAACAGTCCTCTTATTAGGAAGACAGGAATGGTTTATGCTGAATGTCAGACTGCACACTGTGTGACCGTGTATGAAGAACAACCCTGGTTATACCAGCATGCTCCATATCACTATATACTAGATGTATGACTTATCCCAGCTGTATATATATAATTATATACAGGAGATACCCAGGTTATACCAGCATGGTCCATATCACTATATACAAGAAGATGTATAACTTATACCAGCTGTACATATATAATTATATACAGGAGATGCCCAAGTTATACCAGCTGTACATATATAATTATATACAGGAGATACCCAGGTTATACCAGCATGGTCCATATCACTATATACAAGATGTATAACTTATACCAGCTGTACATATATAATTATATACTGGAGATGCCCAGGTTATACCAGCATGGTCCATATCACTATATACAAGAAGATGTATAACTTATACCAGCTGTACATATATAATTATATACAGGAGATACCCAGGTTATACCAGCATGGTCCATATCACTGTATACAAGAAGATGTATAACTTATACCAGCTGTACATATATAATTATATACAGGAGATGCCCAGGTTATACCAGCATGGTCCATATCACTATATACAAGAAGATGTATAACTTATACCAGCTGTACATATATAATTATATACAGGAGATGTATCACGATCGGCGTGACTATCACATACGTGACACAGAGGGAGGGAAAGAGGAATGCCCTGCCCAAGTGAGAGGGAAGGTGGTGACCTTGCGGCTGGCACCTGGCTGCCCTGACGTCCCTAGACGGGTTTCCTCACCCGTACGCCGATCACGTGCCTAAAACCCTGGCTTTCCCTAAGATGAGCCCTAGATAGTGAACAGGGCGGTGGGAACACTAGTCCGCACCACTAGCTCTAAAGGAAAACACCAAGGGGAGGACAGACAATCAGACTAAACATATAATCCCAGGTGGGCGACAACAGGAGACAACAAAAAGCCCAAACAGGGATCCGGAGGGAAGCACTCTGGAACAACAACCAGGATTCACAGCTCCAGTGGGTCAGTATAGATGTCCAGGCAGGAAGCTCTATAACTGGCAACTAGAGAAGTGTGAGAGGAGAATATAGAGGAGTTGGGAGTGGCAGACAAGAAACAGCTGAGGAGGAGAAGCTACGGATCCCTGAGTGAGACAAAAAGGATTGCAAGGCCAAACACAGAAAACAATCACTAAGAAACAACGTGATCTTTAGACATAGAGCGCGCAGCCACCCGCTGCGACTTCCTACCCCGGGTACAACGGAGTCAGACGTGGCTCTTGACACCCTCGTGACAAGATGCCCAGGTTATACCAGCATGGTCCATATTACTATGTACAAGAAGATGTATAACTTATACCAGCTGTACATAT
Organism: Bufo gargarizans; assembly: GCF_014858855.1. NCBI lineage: Eukaryota > Metazoa > Chordata > Amphibia > Anura > Bufonidae > Bufo > Bufo gargarizans. Next base: position 1,704 of record NW_025334589.1, on the reverse strand, counting down.
ATAATTATATACAGGAGATACCCAGAGTTATACCAGCATTCTCCATATTACTTGACATATTTGCCGGACTTGTGCCGGATTTCTCCCAGACTTCATTATAGTTCATGGGGCCGGATGTTATTTCTGGCAGTGTTTAGCAGTGGCAGATCTGGCAGGCTGTTCTTAAATGGAACAACCTGCAGGATCTGTAAACTAGCCTTAGATGGTTTCTTCCATAAGTCTCTCTGTCCATCGTCGTGTGCGACAAAAAGAAAGTAAATGTACTTTAAACGAGATAAAATGCAAGATTGGTATTCCACTGCCTCTAGAAGCAATACCCAAATAATAGAGCCATACAGTGCTCAAATAATAGGGAAATGCAATACTCAAATAATAAAGCCATACATTGGATGGCTCTATTACTCGAGCACTGTATGGCTCTATCAAATAACAGGGCCATACAATATCTGAATAATAGAGCCATACAATTCTGAAATAATAGGCTCATACAATACCCAAATAAAAAAGCACTACAATATCCAAATAATACAGCCATACAATGCTTAAATAATAGAGGCGCTAAAACACAAATGCAATCACACTCTGCAGCCAGCACTCTGCAGCCAGCACTCTGCAGCCAGCACTCTGCACCCAGCACTCTGCACCCAGCACTCTGCACCCAGCACTCTGCACCCAGCACTCTGCAGCCAGCACTCTGCACCCAGCACTCTGCCTGCCTCTATACTGGATGTTGAATGGCATTGGTGTACATTTTGGCCAAAGCGTAATAAGCCACTCACCACGTCAAGGTCGCCTCTATGAGTGGTCCCTAACACTAGTTCCTACCTGTTATGGGCCATGACAGCCACACAAAGTCCAGGGAGCGCAGGTACAGCATGCACGCCAAGCACACTCTGCTTTTAACCCCGTCCAGGGCCATAACAGCTTCCATCGGATCCATGGATGCAAGTACCAACATGCATGCTGAGCCCATTATATACTTCTCCTGGAGCCAAATGGCTACTGGTAGGTGCTATATAAGCAGACTCAGTTTTTATATTTAAAACTATGTCCTCTTGTATCAGTTTTTCTTCTTTTAAATCTTCTCTCCTCTTTTCCCTTGTTGATTCCCTTTATGTATTTAGCAGTTTCTCTCATCTCCCCTCTGTCTCGTCTTTCTTCCAAGCTCTACATGTTAAGGTCCTTTCATCTTTCCTGGTAAGTTTTATCCTGCAATCCATGGACCAGTTTAGTAGCTCTTCTCTGAACTCTCTCCAAAGTATCAGTATCCTTCTGGAGATATGGTCTCCAGTACTGCGCACAATACTCCAGATGAGGTCTCACTAGTGCTCTGTAGAGCGGCATGAGCGCCCCCCTCTGTCTACTGGTAATGCCTCTCCCTATACACCCCAGCATTCTGCTAGCATCTCCTGCTGCTCTGACATGGTCTGCCTACCTTTAAGTCTTCTGAAATAATGATCCCTAAATCCCTTTCCTCAGACACTGAGGTTAGGACTGTATCACTGACTGTATATTCTGCTCTTGGGTTTTTACGTCCCAGGTGCATTATCTTGGCACTTATCCACATTACATTTAGTTGCCAGATTTTTGACCATTCCTCTAGTTTTCCTAAGTCCTTTTCCATTTGGTGTAGCCCTCCAGGAACATCAACCCTGTTACAAATCTTTGTATCATCAGCAAAAAGCACACCTTACCATCGAGGCC